>NC_044302.2:59786953-60029225 GCF_004027225.2 Strigops habroptila | reverse complement strand
GNCAGACCTGGAGAAGCGGTTCTCGATTTTACAGCTCCAGTCAATTCTCAAAAAATATAGTCCAGAGGAGGAAGAAACTACATGAAAATAGCTGTAACCTTGAAGTTTCAAGTATACAGAATAATTTTCACATTTCAGAGGGGAGTGGAGGGTGGGGGTGGAAGGGAAAAAAAAAACAAAAAAAACCCCAGGATTTGTTTGTTTCTCCGGAAGAGCACAGACTGCATGGTGCACTGGGAATCTACCAAGGAGTATGAAGATTTCCAGCTTGGTCTCAGAGCTTGGATGCCAAACCTGCTTCACCATACCAAACCTGTTTGTCTCCCAGAATGGAAGGGCTGAGGTTGGGTATTGTCCTCAGCTATGGATGTATGCTAGAAAACAGTATCAGTGAAACCACACTCTTAAAAGTCTCCCTGGCAACAATTTTATCTCCATCTGTAGAGTTCTGCCAAAAGCTGAACAAGTTGTCCAGCATTTGAAATATCTCATTAAGTGCAGGGAAATACACGTTTAGAATTTGGGCTGTGCCTAGAGATTGGAAAATAATTTTATCTATCTGACCAGTCACAATTAGGCAACCATGTGTACAGTTTTTATCAAACCATACAGTAAGAGAAATTGAGTAGATCATTTTTCTGATTTTGGAAACAAGAAGTAGAATTTTAGATGTGGCAGTGAGAGAACATGAAAGGAGGATGGACTTGTAAACTGCTTTCCTACTCCATCAAAAATAACAGGTTTTGGGGGTTTGCCAAGGTTGCAAGCTTTTTGATACTTGGGAATTGTTCGGTCAAGTTGACTGGTGAGAAAAAATTAGGTCTTGAAGAGTTGTATCATAGACCGCAGAAAGCAAAAGGTAGGAGATGACAAAACTAGATCTGAATGAAGTTTCCATTGTATTTTCGTGAAGCTAGAGTGGAAATTGCTTTTCCTCTATCACTTCAGAGAACTGCTTGAAAGCAGAATAAAAGTCTTCCCATTCACTTGCTCCCTTTGAAAGTCCTGACCAAATGGAGCCTAGCACTTCTGCTGTTGAACGCTGTGCCCCGCTTACTCTCTGCTGCTCTTTCTCAGCGTAATTCACAAGGAACAGCATTCAGCCTTTAAAGGGAGACTTGTCTCCATGGATTTACATGACAAATAATCAGTTTTCTGGACCAGTTGTGGTTTTTTTTTTGTTTTTTTTTTTTTTTTACCAAATCCACTCTTTGTAGTGTCCTTAATAAGGATCTTGCAGGCAGCTGTGGGAAGAATGACCTCTGGGGACAGATAATGCCCATTTAATGTTTCTCACATTGGCTCTTGAAGATGTGACTCTGGCTGCCTCCAAAGAGTGAATCTTTTGGTGAACTGTGCCATCAGGTTGATCTCGTATAACTAAGGGGTTATTTGCCTGGCACTTTTCTTTTTCACTGTGGTACCACCAGTAGCTCACAAGTATCTTCCAGTCTCAGTGTAGGTCAAAGGATGACACCCCACCAGTTCCAAGCCAGAGAGCTGTGTCCAGACCTCAACGCTGGGCACAGAGTTTGGCAGTGAAAATGTGTGATTTTGGGGGTTTTTTTTGTCTTAGAGGGGCAGGCCTAGATACCAATAGCAGAGGGTAGCTCCTGCTGGTACACAGAAGGGCTTTAGAGAGCTTCACCCCTATGGGCAAAGCCACAGCACACCTGTCTCTGTGAAACAGATTTGGTGAGCCCAGTAGAGATATGTACTTGGTGAGGTGTATGGCAGTGCCAGAGGGATTTTGGCAGCAAGGAGGCATAGTCTCACCTGGATGGAGTAGAACAGGATAGCTGGTGGTCCCCGACAGCTGCCTGTGCCTGCTGGTTGCTGGGCTACTGTGCGGTTCATGCCTGGCCCTGAGCATCGCTTCATCTGACTCAACAAGCATCCTTCTCCTTTGTGGCCAGCTGGTATCCGAAATGCTGACGTTACTGCAGCAAATTATTTAGGAGCTAAGAGGCCCAGAAAAATCTGGGAAAAATATAAAATCAGACTTGGCATAAACAACCCAGAATGCTTGAGCTTTTGCTCCTTGGAAAAGGAGAAATAAAATCTGTTTCAATTTGTTTCAACCATGAGGCTTTTTGGGGGAAGCACTGAGTGGAAATGCTTTCTGCGAGTGAAACCCTGTGAGCAGAGAGCTTAACCACAGGTTGATCTGGTTGCATGGGCACTGTACTAGCCTTCCCCCAGGTGAGTTAGCGCACATCAGAACACCATTTGCTGCAGGCACTTTTAGAGAACAGAGGGTGGAAGAAGGGAAAGTTACAATTTCCTTCAGAGCCATTTTGCCATGCTGCAGCGGTTCTTCAGGCCTGGATTGGCACTGTCTCCTCATAGGGTGGATCCCCAGGCATAGTCTTGTACTAGTTTAACCTGTCCAGAGCTGGAGGTGAGGATGACTGTCAGGACACAGGTTAGCAGCTGCCTCTGGCTCCCATGGGAGGTTGGAGGGAGATTCACCCTGTGCTGCTCTAGGGTTGTGCTCTGCTAGCAGGCTGCTGTGTGCATGAGGTGAAGAACACTTCCACAGCACCTGGAGAGTAAAAACAAAGGTTTCCAAATCTTTGGGTCTTCAGTTCAGAGAAGGTTCAAAACCGCCCCTTCATTTCTTGAGGAAATATATCACTTAGCTCTTGTATGGTGGTGGGGAGCAGTTGTAAGGATTTCCTGGTGGACTGAAACAGTATAAAGGACAGCTGTCGTGAGAGTTTCATTACCAAGTCATATTGATGTTGGTAAGAGCCATATCCCCCTGCTATTCCTCTGACTTGCCTGTGTGGTGTCTGGGTGGACTAAGGAGCTGGTGGTTTGCACTCAGTACAGAACACAGGTCTGCAGACACCAGATGGTACACTGACATGTGGGCAAGGAATCTGGAGGAGAATTAAGCATGAGATGGTGGTTGGACTGTCACAGGGTTGAACTCAGTAGATGTGGAGCTCCTGTAACAGCCAGGGTATCCCTCTGTTGCCCAAGGGAGCATGTCCCTCCTCCTTAGCTGCTGGCCTGAGTGGCTGGAAAGTACATGTGGTTGTATCTCTTGGGAAAAACTCCTTTTGACTGGTGAGAGTGCTTTGAATGCAGATCATGGGTGTACTTGTCAGTAATGATAAGAATAATGAATATGTCTTTTTCTCTTTTTGTGCTCTTACGGTTTTATTTTTTCTCTTGCACTGAGAACAAGCTAAATGCATTAGTCAGTGTCATTTCTGTGTAAATTCTATGTACTTTTTTTTTTCACTTTCCAGTCTTCTCCTTGCCTGTGTCAGCTATCTCTCATGCATTGTGTCTATTCTGTGCACTGCATGGAATAATGAAAAGGGGGTTCTGCAATGGTGGGTGACAGAAATTCAAGTCACCCCTTTGTAGTAGAAACCATGCCTGAGTTTTACCTGGCTTTTAGACCCTTCTACGTTTTGCTGTTTGACAGAAAATGTGTAATTGCCATGGCAACTGCTCTGTCATATGATAATTTTGCTGTTTCTGTAAGATAGAAAGTGTCTTCTGAAATATACAATATGCCATCCTCACAGGGCAGAGTATTTTTACTGTCTTTCCAGGGAAAGAGCCTGCTGGAAAGAGGATCAGCCCATGCTTCTCCCTGTAATTTTTTCCCCCAGGTTGCTATTATTTAAAAGTGTTTTTTATATTAATTTTCTAATTCTGTTGTTGGGAAGAATTACAGTCCAATTGTTTTATACATTAAGCCACTAGAGGAAACTCAAGTGACAACAGAATTATTCAGGGGGATTTCATTATATACCATAGATTGGACTGTGGGTTGGTGCCTGTATTATGTTAAAGCATCATCCCAGAGCCCAGAAGTGTTGGCAGACGTTTTAGTTCCATTCCTCACTCAGTTCAGATGTGAATGTGTGAGGACCATAGTGGGGAGTCAGTTTGATATCCGCCTTAGATGATATAGCTGTGTGCTTGTTAAGCTTTGATGATGCAATATCCTTGTTGCATCATTATTGGTAAAAGTTGTGGAAGAAGGGTTCTGGGCCTTCTTAACATGTGAGATTCATGAGTAGGTCCTTCAGGAAAGGGACATCTGTGGCATGAGTGATTTCTGTTGCCTCTAGGATCCATACAGCCCAAAATCCACAGGGAAAAGCCCCAAAACTTGTTAGATAGCTGTCCAGCCTGCCCTGCTCCTTGTCTTCCCATCTGAACCTCATTACGGTGGCTGTTCATTTTTCAAAATCTGTGGTTGCAGTTTCACAGGTAAAGTGCTTTTTCCAATAGTCACCTTTTAGTCCCTTCTTCACACATGCATAAATAAAATACTAGAAAAGTGATCAGTGTCCCTGTTAAAGAAAGAGCTTGAACAAACCATGACTACTGCAGCTAAAATCTGAGTATGTTGGCAGAATGATTGCACAGTATCAACTTGTTCTGTGTCTGTTCTGATGAGTAAGCTTGGTCCCATACTCTATACATGAATTCATGGTGGAAAATGAAGTGACTAGATGGCCAGGACAAAGCATCTTTAGGTAAAACAATGCCACTACTTTTGTCTCTTCTCTTTGTATAAAGTATAGGTGTAGTTAAAATCCAGAGGTACAGGGCCCAGGCATCAGTTTCTGTGAATACTAAATTGTGAACATTAGTAACCTTTTATCTTTCTCTAAGTGTTTTTTGTTTGAATTAGCATAGTGTAACCACTGTGCCTTTTGAAGGTAGAGCCTAGCAGTGGTTTACTGTCAATTATAAGTATTCCCCGTATAATTGGTGTCAGAACTTGGGGGCTTTTTTGTTTATTTGTGCATGAAAGTGTTCACTTGCTCAGGAAGTGTAGTTCTTAAGAAGAGATCTGAAACTGTCTATGTATGGCAGTTATATTAGCATTATTTCACTGTACAAAATTTAAGCCTCCTGTTTAATCCAGTGTTGAGGTATTTCCTTCAAAATGAAAATATACAAGAGTTTAGAGCTGTATAAATAAAAGGGTGTGAGAAAAATTCACCTGCAGAATTCTGATCTGCATCTACTTCCTTTCTATCAATTTAGGATCAGTCCTTCAGTTACTTATGTAGACGCTTAGTCTTAGGCATGTGACTGGATTTACTGAATTTCAGAGGAGTTTCTGGCTGAAGTCTCAGGTTGTAGGTTATGGTCCAGGGATGTACCCTTGTGTAAATCTACTTAATGTATAGCACACCATGGGGGACAACATCAGCGACAGCGACATTAGTAATACATAAAGAATGCATCTACGTTCCCATTAAGTATTTTAAGCAATGAGAATTTTATTTTAAATAACTTACAAGAACGGTAAGTATCAAGAGGATACAAGGGTTTGCCCGAGTTAAATGTTAAAGGATGTGAACCAGCTGTTTAATAATATATTTTTTGGATAAGATTAGTTTATTTTTTCTGTGTTTGGAAAGCACTTGACAAAGTAAGATGTGTTTGGAAAACACTTGGCAAAGTAAGATCATGAGTATTCCTCATCTTCTCAAAAGAAAAATTCTTGTTTGGGATGATGTGTGGCAGGAGAATGAAAAGTGTACTGCCATCATTTTATTGCACTTAAAGATCACATCTGCATTTCTAAAAGAGTTATTAAGTAAGTACTTCTTCCATCCTTTATGCAGTAGTGTCCTTATTTTACCCTTACAGTGCCATCTCCCATGTTCGCTGCTTTCTGCAAATACCTCCCCTTCCTTACACTTTCATGTTCTCTGACAGACACTGAAGGATGCCAGTGACAATGCCCGCAAGGACTTCCACCGTGAGGCTGAGCTGCTAACTAACCTGCAACACGAGCACATCGTCAAGTTCTATGGTGTTTGTGTTGAGGGTGATCCACTCATCATGGTCTTTGAATATATGAAACATGGAGATCTTAACAAATTTCTCAGGTAAATCCACGAACACATACATACTGTGCTGCTGAGCCAGAACTGGGTGGAGAAGATAGGTGTTACTGGTTCTTAGCATCTAATTAACCTCCACTGCTGGAAAATGCTGACAACAATCTATGCAACTCTCATCTTCTGTACTGGGATGTGGGGCTCATTGTTAATTGCCTATTTGGAAGTACCATTAAGTCAAGGCTTACGCTTTGCAGCAAACAAATGGGAACCAAAGAAATATTGTTTGAAATATATTTTGTGTATTCTGAAATGTTTGCTTAGAAGTCTTATAGGAGGAATCATTTTCTTGCAGGCTTTCTGGTAGCACTTGGAAAGATCCCACCCAACACCTATTGCTATGTGTAGGCATCTAAAAGCTTTTGAAATCTAACCCCTTTTCTCTTCCCTCATCTCAGTATTTTGGAAAGACTTCCATTAATCTGAAGCAGGGAAACTGAGCCATGGAAACTTCAGTCCAATGGAAAATGCTACGTCTTGGGGTCTGGATTAGGGCTTTATTTCAAAAAGCTGTTCAGGAATGTGTATTGGAAATTGAAACTTGGCAGCAAAGCATCATAAATAAATAGATGATACCTAAGGTTCACAATAATAGGTAACTCAGGAACCAGGAAGTTATGAACAGTGGCTTACAGTGGCTCTGTGTATGTGCCATTTCCACTAGCCCGCACTCATAGACTTAAAAACAAGCAGTTAAGAAACAGCTTTTGCTCCTATGTAAAAAAACATTTGCATAAGGGACTGTTCTTTCAAGGTCTTTTATGTCATTTTCCTCAAAGGATATCACAAAGGCCTTTCAGTGTACTGAGATCTCTCCTGCTGAAGATAACTAGGGGTACCACCATTTTGGAAAGATATCTGTGACAAAACTGTAAAACAATCAGAACTGATGTCCCTTTAAATGGGTTCAGATTTTATATCTGACCGAAATGGCTAGTGACTGCTAATGTCACCATTTATGCATTTTTGGTAGCCTATGTGAAATGAGTTTGCTGCCTTTCTAACCTCTGCTTAACAAATAGCCACACCAAAGCAAATGACATCAACTAGCACCCTCCCTTATTGGCAGGGCTGCCAGGTTTGGCAGGAAGACCAGGCCTGAACTGGGGATGCAGAGCAAATGCTACTACTTTTACCAGACCGATTATCTCTTTGGCAGAGGATATATTGTCAGAGCCATGTTGGGGCATTTACATTTGTCTGCTTGGACCTCTGCCATGGATCAGGAGAGAACTGCAGTCTTCTAAGATGCCATCCCAGTACTTTTTCAGAACACTGAATTTCTGTTAAAAGAAGCCAGATTTGCAGCTGATAAGAAATAATTTCTGATTTTGTAATGAATACTTATTCTTTGATTCTTTTTGATTCGCGCTTTCTTACCTCATAACTCTGATTTTGCATTATTGTGCAGAAAGATAGTTTAGCAGACAGTATATTTCCTACCTTAGGTCTTCTTTTTTTTTTTTTTTTTTTAATTATGAATCAGCCCTTGCCTTTCGAACATAAAATGATTGTGCTGGGACAAGCTGTTAAACCGAAGCTCCAATTTGTCATTCCTCTCGCATTTGCTGCGGCTTGTGCTGCACATCAGAGATTACTTCTCCAAGGCAGTAAGAGCCTGTATTTCTTACCCTGCAGCGCCATCAAAGGCTGTCAGGGAAAAATGAATCTGAAATTTAACCCAAATGAGCCTTGCTGTCTGCGTGCAGCCAAAGACTGTTTGAGATCTAGGACTAAAGCTTCAAAGTCTTGCCTGTACTGTGCATTTTCTGACTAGTGGAGGCTGATATGGATCCAAAGAAATTTCTGTCAATGTTCCTTGCTGTCGCAGACACTGAGGAGCACCTCATTTACAGCCAGCACCAAGAGGACAAGCGAAGTGAGTGGAGTGTTAAGAATAATCCAAAAGTTTCATTAGGTACAGACCATGTCCTCAAGGAAGCTAGAGAAAGTTGAAGAGTTCTCTAATTTGCCAACTCAGAGCTTTATGTGCGAAAGCAGTCATTAAAAAATCCATGCAATGAAAAGGTTCAGTGCTTTTCAATAGGAATTTGCCTGTGAGTCTTGGTTGGAGATTTCGTATCTTCTTGTTTATTCCCCCCAACCCACTTTAGTCGAATAGCTGCCTGTATGTACCCTGTAGCAGAGAGCTTCTTTGCCTGGTACCAAATGCAGTCCCAGCAATGCTGCACACCCTCCTTCATTTCTTTCTCACATCTGTCACTTTGCTCATGAGGTTTTTCCCTTGGGGCAATTTTAATATCATATTTCTAATAGGTAGTGTCAGATTTGATCTCACAGGTTTTGATTAATTTGCAACTCTTTTCCAAACTCCTGTGCCCTTCCCGTAGGGACAAATCAAGGCCTCACCTCTACTGATTAGAAAGGTGATTCTCTGAAACTCCTCTCTGTAGGAAGGAAGGACTTCTGAAAGAAAATAAAAATCAGTTATATTTAAAAAAAAAAAAAAGTTAAGAAGAAAAGAGGAGAAGTGGTCTCTTAGAAAAAGTAGTCTTCAGGAATGGAATAAAAAAGAATATTCAGAATATTATAAGGTGTATCAAATAAGGAATGATTGCAGATGACCTCAAGAATTGGATAAGTATTAGCTAATAATGCTTACTATAAAATGTTGTGTGTGGGAATGTTTATATCTATATCTTCAAGGTCTTAGGATCTTACACATGTATACCAAAGCTAATGTAGTTAGGATGGGTGAAGCACATGTGTTCCAGTACATTGCTGGGCTTTCCAAATGCAAAACATCTCTCCTTCTGCTGGAGTGTATAGAACTTCCTTATTAATCAGTTGATAATTGCATCTTAAGGACTTGATAGATCTTTAAAAGCTTGAATTTCTGAAGCTGTTTAGTTGTTCCAAATAGCGTGTGTTCTGTGTCCTCTTCCCATTGTAAAGAATTTCCATCTATGGCAAGACTTGGTGATGAAATAAGCAAAAATGGTTTCCTGCTGGGCACTTGGATAGGAAAGATATTAGAAGCATAAATCTAAAATTGCTGCCCTTGTTTCTCAGATGGTGTCTCAGAAGGAAGCTAGCTTTCTTCTTTAAGAAAAGATGGAAGGGTCAGTGGCCTCTCTCCCTAGAGAAATCAAGGAATGCTAGTCATAGGAAAAGTGATGCTGTGCATGCCACTTCATTGCCTTTCGCTTTTACAGAGTGATATGGTTTTCCTCAGTTACGAACTGCTATATTTTGCCAGCCTTTCTCCAGAAAAAATTACTAGAACAGAACAGGAGAAAGCTGGTAGTTTTGGACAAAGGGTTATTATTATGAACACATGTGCCTTATTTCGGTGAGTAATATATCACCTGTTGTGTAATGCTCTTCACACCACTTGTCTTTCACACAGCAAAGGAAAACACTAAATGAAAAAGCCAGGATATAAGTTTTCCCCTATTTCACCAATGAATTTGTAGTCCTTTTAGTTGTTAGATTTGAGCAAGTCGGTTGTGTGGGTTTAGGCTCACTAATGCATTTCACCTCTCCAGTTTACAAGTGGCCTATCATTTAATCAGTTTGCATTTTGGTGCAGGGCACATGGACCAGATGCAGTACTGATGGCAGAGGGCAACCGTCCTGCTGAGCTGACCCAATCCCAGATGCTTCACATTGCCCAGCAGATTGCAGCTGGTATGGTTTACCTGGCGTCACAGCACTTCGTGCATCGGGATCTTGCTACCCGGAATTGTCTGGTTGGTGAGAACCTGCTGGTGAAGATTGGAGATTTTGGGATGTCTAGAGATGTGTACAGCACGGACTACTATAGGGTGAGTGAACTGCTGTAATGGATAATAACCTAGGCTTTGTTCAGTCATCTTACCACATTGATACGACTGATTCTGCTGTTACACCTGACCATCTGTCTGTCAGGTAATTTAGATGCTGGCATATGGAGAATGTTGTTATGAGTTACAAAGTTTTGGTAAACGTGGAGAAAGCTAATCAGAGTAAAATTGGCATGTCCTGTTGTTTATACATGTTGGCTTCACATTCTAATAATAAATCACAGAAAGGTCTTTTTTTCTATGTAGAAATTTTGCATGTTTGCTTAGTTTTAGTGAAGAAGAAGCAGCAGCAGATAAACAGGAAGAGTTGGTAATCAAATTTGGCCCAACACTTGGAAGTTATTAAAATATGTTCTTATATATTGCTAAGACAAATGGAAATTGTAACATTCAGGTATTTTATGTCTCAGTTTACTAGAGGTGTAAGTACTGGACAGCAGCACTAGACCAGTTATTTTAATCAGTAAGAGACTTGGTGTGAAATTTCTAAGTACTCAGCACCTTAAAGGCTTTCAGTAAGTTTTTCTTGCCTTAAGCCAAGTCCTTAGTCCTACTGCTTATGGTTGCAGAGTTGTTTTGTTGTGGGTATGAGTAGCCCATTGTACTTCTTCATTCCGGCCCAGGCCATTTTCCCTGAGCTTGGTTGCCAAAGAATGATCTATGAAGTTTGCAACGGGCTTCTAGGATCGCAAGGATAAGAGGAATGTGTGCATTAGTTACTGTTGTTGATGTTGTCTTTGTACTATGTGGTAAGTCATGTAGTTGAGAGCATTTGCTGTTTGCTGCCACATTTGTAATTTCATGATTGGAACTGAAGCTATTAGGTGTTTGTGACTTGGGGAAGGTAATCCGTGGCTAGGGTGTTTATAAACCACAGAGATCCTGTGAGATCTTGTCTTACACTTGGCATCTTTATGCATGTTTTCTATATCTGCCTCTCATGTGACCTGTTGCCAGTGAATTCCTTATTGATAAAATGAAGGCCTCTTCCTTAGCCCCCCAATTTGGGCTGCTGTGTGCATAAAGGAGAGTGCCACTTTGATGTCAGTACTTGTAGGATGCCTGGAGAGAGATTGTCCAGCTGAGGCTGGACAAGGCAGAGTAAGCTGTACACAAGAATTATTTTTGAGTGTCATTTCACTTAACAGCTGAGAAGTAACAGTTTCCTCTGTTTTTTCAAAAGGCAAACCTAATATTTAGTAAACATATGAGCCAGGTTCCTCTGACATTTTGTTATTTTGGAAACTTGGCACTTCAAGCTATTTGGTCAATGTAAAACAAGCATGACTGCACTTCAGAACTTGGAAAAATACACAGAATGTAATCACTGCCTCCCTCTGTGTTTGCAAGGACACCAGTGAGCATCAGTGGCCAGGGTTTCTTGATTTTACATCCGAAGTATGAGGAATACTTACTGGGACAGGTGGTGTGTCTCTGTTCTGTACTTCATTGAGGATGGATTTGTTTATGATGTTTGTCATTACACTAAAGAATGAAATGTCTGTGCTTAACTGTGTTTGCAAAGGCCTTGCAGTCAGCAGCAGCATTTTTGAACAATAAATGCTCTGCTTATTTTTGGCAAAAATTAATAACTCCCTGCTGCAGGAAAAACTACCTGCAAAAAAGGATGAAGCTAAGTAGCCATATGGTCTTCCTGGGGATGGCAGAGGCATGGCACAGGCATATCATAGTATACTGACTTTGGCATCACCTGCTCACGTACCTCTGGGTTTAGTCACTGAGTCTTAACACATGAGCACTGAAGCAAAGCTTGTACCCAGTTAAGCACAAATCTAAAATAATTCCCATAACCGGGAGAAAGGAGGGGTTCACCAAAGAAAATTTTGGGTAACCTGGGTAGTCTTAGGTATCCCTCAAAGACCTAATTCAAAGGGTATACTGCATTTCTCACTGCCTCTTGCAGAGAATCACTCTCTTCTTTCCTTCTTCTCTCCATCACTTTTTTTTTTGAGGCCAGGGTAGTATCTGTGGGTGTAACAAAAGAGAAGAAAGAGGAAGTAGTGTGAAAAGGGTGCAGTCATGGATGTGAGAGAGGGAACAAATAAGGTAGGAAAGGTAAGTTTAGAGAGGAGTTAGTAAAAGACAAGTGTGAATGAAGGTACAAGGACGTAGACAAGTGTAAGAGGGGATGAATGAACATGTAAAGTAGCATGGCTCCATGCAAAATGATGGTGTAAGCTTGCAGCATGATAGATAGGTATGAAAGTTGGGTAGTCACTTATTCTGCACAGTAAGAAAAAGGTGAAGGACCATTTCTCTGGCCCCTTATGTTCTGGCTGGCTTCTAGCCGGTGTAGAGGAGGGACAGAGCCACAGCCTACCGTGACACCATATTTCACAGTGGTAAAAGTTGGAAGTTAACAGTTGAGCCTGTGAGGTTTTGGCCTGCCCTGCTTGGGCCATATGTGGGCTGATCAGAAGCTGGTCATGAAACAGCCAAGGCTATGATGACTTCCCAGACAGGACAGTTGCCTGGAGAATTATATCCGTGGCAGGCCTAAGTAATGAAACTGTCAGCAATGACACTGGGATGGCACTGACCTACCATATCTAATTGTTTATCACAGGCTAAGTCTTTTTAACTGCTCAGGCTTAATCATATACATAGAAGCAATTCTTCCCCAACCCCAACAGCTTTATCTGATGATTCTTGGAAAGATTTCCAACACACAGTTCCAAAAAGCTCTGCAAGAAGTGGTTCAGCATTTGTGTTTATTAATACTCTGGAATCAGCTTTTTGGGATCCTACCACCCTATCAGGATGTTAGATTTGCCCAATATGATTATTTATAGCTAGCTTCTGTAAGATAATGATGATCCCCAGTACTTGTTCACTGCTAGATTGTTAATGACACTCTGCATTGAATCAGCTCAGTTGTTAAGTGATGCCTCAGGGAAGAGGGGGAGAGAAATAACCCTTGGGCTGGGAATACATGTATTATGTAGCCCTGATTGCACAAGCTTTCCTTTTACTCCTCCGTTCTTTTTTTCTTTCTTTTTAATCAGGCAGGAACCTTGTGGGTGGGGGGAGCCCTGGTGTGCTTGCTAGTATTCAGTGTAACAGCAATAATTTTCACTAGTTGGACTAGATAAGCATGGAGACATGAAGAATCTGCGGTGGCTTTTCTTACCCAGCACTTCTGTCCACCCGAGGCAAAAGTGAAACAACTGTGGAGTAATTAGTTTGGTCTGTGTGCCAAACAGCTCCAGCAACACTGCAGTTCTTGTAGTACAGTGGCTCATTTCGCAAAGTTATTTACTTGCAGAGCTTAGGTCTCAGGTTCATTAAGGGCTTTTATTTGTTTTGTTGATGTCTGCTTTGTGTTGTTTGGAATCCCAACCCGCACAGGTCAGGGTTTCCCATCTTTCCCTCTCATACTCAAGTAGTGTGACTCAGCAGCAGCTTTTAATGGTTTAAAGTATTGACACTGAAGCAGGGGAACCACTGCTTTGCTAATGTTTGTTCTTGCACTCAGAGATAGTATATTAAGGCCTTTTTAGGGTTCCAGTTCAGGTTTGCAAGTACTTGCTTAGTACATGGTCTTAAAATACTTTTCTGCATTACTTTATCATAAGCAAAAAGCTTAAAAGGAGAAAAGGAAAAAGAAAAAAAAAAAAAAACAAAAACCAAACAAACAAAAAACCAAACAACCAAACAAAAAAAAAACACCCCCCCAGAAAACCCCCCAACCCTCCCCCCGCCCAAAAAAAAAAAAAAAAACCAAAAAAGAAGGTCATCTTATCCCAGTGCTTGGAAAAACTTTATAGGGATCTGATTTAAATATCCAGCCTGGTCAGCCAGCCACAGGCTTGGGCCAAGATTTTGGATGAAACTGTGATCTCACTGGAGTAAGCAAGAGCTTTGCCATGAACTTCATTAGGACCAGAATTTCACCCTTCATGTTTTTCCAGTGCAGGCTAGAGACTCTGTTTCTGATTTAGATTTATGGAGCTCAGTTGTGTAATCCCTGTTTTGCTATTGTATAACTTACTTGCCTTTATGCAACAGTACAAAGAACAGTGAAGAAAATAAGGACTCCTTTCCTCCGCTTGTACAAACCGTGCAAGAAACTGTCAAAAGACTAGAGCTGTTCATCAGGTCTCCACCTTCCTTTAGGCCCAACTCACCACAAAGAGACAGATACATAAGTCACAAATCAGTTTCCCCCACTGCTGGCACAGATGGGGCAGCACACCAAAAGGTTGTGTTTCATTATAAAGTCCAGTGACACAGCTTCTTTATAAAATCTTCTGCATATTTTGTACCACGTTTTGCTATTAAAATAAAGCATAGCATATAGAATTGGAAGAAGCAACATAGGTTACTAAGCCCAAGCCTTCCACTCTTGCAGGAAGCCACGCAGTAGGTTAAGAGTGGGAGGAGCTACAAGAACCTCATGCCTCCTCAATCTACATGGAAAACCCCAACAGTCTTAATACTTTAGCACCTTCTATATAAGGCACCAAACCTTGTAAAAATTCCAGTCTGCCGGGAAAAAAAGAGATGTCCAGAGTATCAACAGTGTCGTAAGCCTCTAAAGAGAAATAATGTTTGATGAAAATTCCTGAGAGATCTTACGAAGTTGGTCACACCTGACACACAACAGGAGGTGACAGAAATCCCTGTCAGTCTGTCTTGGTGAGAAGTACCTTCTGAGCTGGCAAACTTTATAATGCTTTGAGTGAATGAGCCAGCCTGTGTCATTACTGGGGTTGGGTGATAACCCCTCAAAGCACCTTTAGCACTGTCACCTGTCCTCAGTGCCTCAGAGCAGTGTGGAAACTGAAGCTGGCCAGAGCCAAATCATACAGCAAGAGGGGAAACAAAAACATAGATGACCAATACAAGTTCTGAAGAAAGGCTTTAGTTCAATAAATTAATACAGAGCAGCTTGCAAAACGCTGACAGGCTTCTTCTCAAATATCTCTCAGGTACACCACCAAATCAGCAGCAGTCTTGTGCCTCTGAAGCTTGAATTTCTAACTCCTGGATCACTCCTATCCTACCACGCAGCCCTTTCCGTCAAAGTGGGTGTTGAAAATAAGTGGGATGCTGCTGCCAGTGCTCTCCCCAGAAGGCTGCCACACAACCTTGCAGTCCTAATGGCTGCAAATTTTCTCATTTATCTGCAACCTGAATCAACTCACTGGCCAATGTACACCTACCTGATCACATTATTATCCTTCCTAGCTTCTACCTCTCAAGTGTATTTAGGAAAAGTATTCCTGTCCCCTCGCAGACTGTTTTGGAGGGTTAAAAGGCACACTGTCAGAAGGAAAGGTTCTTCATTTCTCCTCCTAGTAGCCTTCTCCCATGACTTTAAGTGTGTGAAACAGCAGTTTTAGTGTCTTTCTGGTACAGACATCACTAGGACTGTGGGCAGTATTTTCCAAATGAGATTTTGCCCACTGTTGGATCAGAGGTACCTCCCAGCCTCTAATACCTCCCAGTGCTGCATGGTACATCCTAGAGTCGTACAGCCTGTCATTGGCACACAGTCACTGTATTGTCCAACAGTGCCCTGTGCCACTCTCATCTTCCACTCCTTCCAAATGAAGAACATCCCCTTTTTTCTTGAAGCTTTTGGTTTCAGTCCCTAAGTGAATGACTTTGCACTTCATACTGGCACATTTTGTAGCTCTAGTGGTTGAAAAACACTGTTGTCTCTCTTATTTTTAGCATCTTTGGGGGCTGCCTTTTTTTTTTTTTTTTTTTTTTTATTAAAATTCAGGTCTTGTCTAGTTTGGTGGTGAGTAAAGAACTAAAGAAATAGAATCATGGTTCCAAAAAGTAAACAACTGAGGGAGTGAGAAAGATTTGCAAGGAAGTTTCCTAGATTTTTGTGGCTTTGTTTCTTAATGTTTTGTTTCTTGATCACTTCTTTAATGTTACCGTTAAGTGAGTATTTTGGGAAAGATATCTTTTTAAAACATAAAGTTCCCATGCGCTTTCAGTTAAGATGTGAGAAGTTACTACACTTCTTAGCCTCCCAAGAAGACTTCCAAAAAAACTGAGGATTACACAATTTGCTATTCCAGGCCAATTTTAAAAATACCCAGCTTTCAGACCTTCTCGCTACATAAAAAGGTCAAAATACTGTTTGAGAAACCATTTTTACATTTGAGAGTATTATAGTCCTCAGCAAACAGTCCCAACTCTGATCTCCGTTGTTGCTTAACGAAGTCAGAGTAGCAGTTTGAACACAGTGAAATAACATTGGTATTAGAGTACTGGAATGGCATAGCATCTTGCCCGCTAGGCATAGTCCTTCCTTCATGTGTGAGCCTAATACTGAAGAATGCTGTATTTCTGGCAACTGCATAATTTCTGGTGACTCTCATTTGCTAAAAGATAGTGCTAGTAAAATAATCACCAGAGAGTGATCTTGCTTAAGCTATTTCCAGTACCGAATGCCTATTTGCAAAGGGAATTAATGCATGACAGCAAGGAGCTAAAAAAAGAAAAGGCTGGTTTATCATTATTTGGGCTGTAACTAGCTGGGCAAGCACAGCGATACAAATGTTTACAGTGTGGAACAAGTGTCTGTCTATTCTAAAAGGGCAATAGCAGCAAACACCTGCAGGTCTCAGCTGTCACTACAGAGATGAATACCTGTGTGTGGGAGTTTGGAGGAGGCTGCATTAAAGAAAACAAGAAAGAGTTACTGAGAAGTCAAGCAGCTTGTCAAGGCATCCTTGTAGGTGTGTGTATTGAATTGTCACAGTTTGAAGGCACAGTTTGAAGGCTTTTTATTAGCTGCTATTTTTGCATCCATTGCTCAAAAGGAAGTTATCTGCTTCCCTACATGGACTTCTCGGCTTTCCTCCTTCGTCAGAGACTCATTGCATCATGTGTAGTGCTGGGGAGGACAGAGGGTTCCAGCAGCCCTAGGGGACATGCACAGATGATTTCATGCAACTGGAAACAATACGTGAAATAATGGGCCAGCTAGAGAGATGTAAATCCAAATTAGCTGCCTTGAAGTCAGTGCGGTAACTCTGAACTGAAAGTAACATAATCACAAGCAGAATTAGGCCTAATGATTCTAGAGGGCTTTTAGGAGCTTCCTAAGGGTCAGCACAGTGTCAGCATGTAGAAACTTGTAGGCACTGGGGCATGGCATTATCCTGATGCTGAAGGATTAGCAACATGGCTTGATGCCTGTTACCACTTGCCCATGCCAGAGTATATTCTGTTCTGTGCAGGAAGCATGCTCTTTCCCCAGCTCTTACTTAACACATCCCTGACTGCTGGTGTTTTGTCTGGAATTTCAGTTTTCTGACCTGCTCAGTTCTACATAGAGAGACCAAATTCAGCTTTGTCTCAAGCTTCTGCAGCCCATCAGTTTTAGCATGGCTACAGATGTAGTCACTTCCCAAGTGAAGTTTTCTCATCATGGAATCATAGAATGGTTAGGGTTGGAAAGGCCCTTAAGATAGAATAGAATCATAGAATAGTTAGGGTTGAAAAGGACCTGAAGATCATCTAGTTCCAACCCCCCTGCCATGGGCAGGGACACCAACGTCACTGGTCTTACTTATGGTTCTGTTTCCATCTGTTTTCACTGACACAGATCCTGTGAGTCCAGGGGAGTCCAAGAAGGTTTTCCATATTGGTGCTAGGAGAAGGAACATCAGATGTCCAGCATATGTAGTGTGCTGCATTTAAAAGTGAGTTCTTACTAAACTCCATCTTTCAGGGTTAATGACAAGATGGTAATACAGAAAATGAGATTTTTAACCTGAAGGTTTGACATACTTTGTTTTGCCAGACTTAAGCCCCTTCTCACACAAAATGTGCAAATGAGAAGCTAGCTCCATTGCTCCTGGAGCACATTCTCCTTCAGTTGGTGAGATCGTACAGTGTAGAGAGGGCAGAAACATGAAAACATAGTGACTAGGTTGAAAAATGGAGCTGATTAAAAGACAAACTAGAGCAGAGTGACCTTACTTCTTTCTGTGACCAGTTACTTGGTTACCCATCGAACTTGTATGTCTAATTATTCATTTGTAAATCCACCCCATGACTATGATTCTCATGCAGGATGTCAAGAAGTAGGTTCATCTTGAGAAAATAAGTTCAGCCAGGAAGCAACACCCAGAAACATATGCCAGGAAATGCAGAAATTGTGTCGAACCACACTATAGCTAAAAGCTCCGAAATATCAATCAAAGACTTCATCAAAGTGTCTTTGGGAAATTTTAAATGGAAATTTTCCCTCTGTTTGCTTCTATTGAAAGCTTTGAGAATTTACTGTTCGGTCCCATTTTGGTTATAAAACAGATTATTACAGTTTTCAAATGGATGAAAATTTTGAAAATTTTGGGTTTCCCACCCCATTTTTAAAGCATTTTAACAGAGTTGTTTCAGAGGGGTTATTCCTGCTGTATGCAGTCAGTAAGAGCCTTGGGATCCATATTTACGCCTATAGAATAGCAGGAAGTTTACACAGTCAGCATCACCGGTGGCTGACACAAGCTTTTCTGTTGAGGGGCTCTTAGCACAGATGTTCATTAACTTAAAAAGTCCTTTTAAAATTATATATACAAAACTGAATCATTCTCAAAAATAACCACACATATGGATATAAATTGCAGGAAAGCAATGATTCACACATTGTAATTAGCTTTACGAACCGCAATTTGGAGCACTTTGCAGAACTCTGATCGAAAGCGGCTCATTCCACTGAGTAGCACACAGCCCTTCAAAACCATTTTTGCAGGTGCTGAAATGATTTGACCACTGTCTAGATGTTTAGCACATAAAAGAGCCATGTCCTCATTCCCAGCACTGTTTGCAATTTGCTGGATTGTAGTTGGTGTATTGATGGAGGCTTTTTCTGTTGATTTTACTAGAGCAAATGTTTTGTTTGGGGCTTTAGAAAATTAAGAGTTTACAGGCAACATTTTTTAGAGACCAGGAATAGAACAGCAGGAGAAATGATGAAGTGATTTCTGTACTTTTTCTTCGTGGGCCAGGTCTTTGTGCAGACTGTTAATACCATTTAGTAATTGTGGGGAGGAACCATGTGTAACTATCTGGAGCTCCCTTTGCACAGTAGTGCTACAGATTGTCACTTTTGGCAGGAAATCTGCAAAGCAAGCGACACAACTCCAAAGGTTAGCAGCTGAAGCTGCTGACTTTGTAATGTGTGATGCACATGGTGTGAGGAAAAGATGATGTGGGAAAAAAATGAGAAGAGGATCCCTGGAAGCACTGTGAGCACAGTCAGAAATAGGAGTGGCAGCTCCTGGCTGCTGCAGGGCACTGGTGTACCTTGTGCGACTGCACCATTGCCCCCACTGATGGTGGGGACAGCACAGAAAGGCCACCCAGAGGGAGCAGGACTAAAGAGGAGTTCTCCTTTGAGGACTGGTCACAGATTCAGCTCCCAGCAGAGTATTTTTGCAGGCTTCCAGCTGGAAGGTTTCTTATGCAAATGGCTTCTCTCCTTGCAATAAGGAAAGCAGTTGCTAGGCAGTTTTCCTAAATACGCGTTTTCATTTTCCTGGGCCCAAAGAACAATGGGCACTCTTTTGGCCCACACAACTCAGGAAGTGCGGAAAGGAAGAACTAGACAATTAGACTATGAAATGCTATGAGTAACAGCATGGATCAAGGAGATGAGAGGACAGCATCAGCTAGTATACAGCAGAGCCTAGAAAGCTGGCACTGTAGGTTGGTACGTGCATAGCAAAAAGCTAGTGATGGTGAGTGGAAATGGGAAACAAGGGAAGCATTGCCTGATGCTGCAGGTCATTTAGATCTTTATTGCTCTCTAGGTCCTTCGGCTGTCTGGTGGAGCACCTGGCCAGCCAGGCAGCTTGCGTGTATCCATTCCAATATGGAGGGGAAGGAAAGTCATTAGCAAACACTCAGGTCAATCCAAGCCTGTTGGTATCACTGACATAGAGCATGGACATGCTTTAAGTTACCTATGTATTTGTAATGCATATGCCTTTGTGAAGCCTTTCCAATATCAGACATCACGAATAGCACTGAAGTTTTTGACAAGTTGTCAGGGACAGCTCTCCAAGCTTCCCAAAAGGCGAGGATCCCAGGACTGAGGTGATTTTGCATCTTGCAGACTCAGGAACTTTGTAATTAGATTTCAGAGATATCTTGGCTTTGCATTAATTTAGTCTTTTACATAAATGAAGCCAAAACACTTACAAAATGCTGTCAAGTTTCTAGCCACGGCCTGACTTTAAAAAGAAACGAAGGCCTGATTTCAGGTGAGTGAGGGAACATGCATCTGATGCCAAGGACAGATTAAAAAAAAAGAAAAATATAAAAGATTGTGGTGACTCAAATGCTTCTGTCTCCACCAGGAAGGTAAACAAATCTGCAGGAGAAAAGCCACATGAGTGGGAAGTAACTTCAGTCTTCCCAGTGTTCTAAAATGCTTTCAAGAAACATAACTAGCTAATAACCTTGAATTTACTCTCAGAAATTACTATTTATTTGTCCCTTAACAGTATCCTTGCAAAGCTGCTGTCCCGCCCTTGAGTGCTTGAATGCATTACATTTGATGTACAATTGGTTCCTACCTCTCTTCTCCAGGTCATCTCATCCAGATCTTGATATTGCAATACTGATGTCTCATGTCTTTGGTTTGGGAGCCAAATCAGACCCATTGAAATGCTTAGATAGAGGTACCAACCATGAGAAGTGGTGCAGATGAAGTTTCAAAACTATTCCCTTATATCTTCGTGTTGTTCTCCAGTGAAATATAAAAGTTATCTTGTCTCCTGTCAAGCTATTCCCCACACATATTTATGTTGGTTGAAAGTTTAACACACTGAATAGATGAGCTTTATAACCTATGGAAGCATAACTTGCTGAAGTTACATCTTCTCTTTTTGCTGATCAGCATAGTTAGCTTTTAAATTGTATTTTAACTTTTGATTTGACTGGCATAATCATGCTTTTAATTTACTATGGCATTTTTTTCCTTTGTGACAATTATGAGGAAAGACTGAGTTTGCTTTTGTTCGCAGAACTACATTCCTGAATGCATTTTGTGACCAAGAACTCTGAAAAATTGGTTGAAACTGATCCAAATGGGTAGCAAAACATATGAAATCAGAGTTCTTTTTGAGATTTTACTTCTAAGGAGTTTGTCTAAACCACCTTATTCAGAGTTGATTCATGAAGAACAGTGATGTGGTAGGCCCCAGGTTAGGGAGGCAATTAGTGAATGGTTCGCAAGGATTTTCAAGAATCTGTATCTTTGCTGAGGCAGGTGAGACCAACCCATTTTCAGCAATGTTACAGCAAATACATGTGCTGCTATTTTTTTTCCACACCAGGAATGCTACAACATTGCTAGCTCTAATTATTAAAAGAAATCATTAGTTTAATCACTTCCTTATGCACCAACTCAGAACAGCTTTAATTCTTAAACAAGCAAACAAATTTTGGATTCTGTAAAATAACTTACCCTTCCTGGGCCCTCAAGAATTGTGAACAAGAAATATAATGGGGCAAGATGTGTATAATCAGGAGGCTAGAGAGCTATTCAAGCAAAAGGTCATTACTATTTCAGAAACAAATGCGTCTGCACTGGCATGATTGAGAGTGTAACTGAGAATTTTGTCAGAAATAAGTCTGCAACAGCAGGAGCAGCGCAAAGCACAAAGAAGCCCAGCAACTTTCAAGGTAGAGATGGATACACTTGAGAAGAAGATTAAAATGATAGTCACCTGGGATACTTGGGGTTCATTAAACCCTACTTCAGTCCTCTGCTTTACATAGCTGTGTTCAGGCTTTTCTCCACAGCTGTGAGTCCTGGAAGTGAACATTTTTAAATGAATTTCATTTCAATTATTCACATAATCACACGCTTAGAAGCCAGGACTTTAAGGAAGACCTGTAGTGCAAGACTGTTGATAGTACAGTAAAAGTCTGCAAATCTACATCTACAAAAAGTAACAAGCCTCTGTAATAAAAGAGTACTCCGTGAAAATAAAATAGGTTAAAAGCCATTTAGAGATACAGAAACCTTAAGACTGTGATACTTTAAAGAACAAAATACTGGGGTTTTTTCAGTTACTGTTGAAAATTAATATGATCTAAGCAGTTAGTTTTGCAGCCTATACAATTTTTATAGAAGACAGAAAGACACTGGTATGTATTCAAAAAATGAAAACTTGTCTAGCCTCCAGAGCCATGAGCAAACTGGCATTGACATCACTGGGAACAGGATTTTTACCTTTATCCTTATTAATTTCAAATTTTTAATGGCTTTACATCTGTTTTCACTTCTGTGTTCCCTGCTATATCTAAAGGGTACAAAAAAAAAATCACATCAGCCTGTGATCCAGTCCTTGCATGCCACACCATGAAGGAAACAAATATTTTGCTGGAAATGTAAGTTGTTTTCCTTTCAACTGATATATAAAATGTAAGGCAGTCTAAGTTTCACTCAGAAGATTACTTTATAATGTGACTTAGTCCTTTCCAAGGTGTGTGTGTGAAGGGAGTCCTTCAAATAATTACTTTATGACTTGCAAGCTAATGTCTTTATAAATCTGAATTTAATGGTGTACACAGAAATGGAAAAATCTTATCAGGGCAAAGAAATCACTCATTTTCTTTTTCATTTTCTTTCCTTTTTTTTTTTTTTTTTTTTGCTAGTAGAATTTTAGGAAGATAAAGAACTGCTCATTAAATATATTGTCAGATATTCTTTGATAACATATCAGCATTGGGATTGTTTCACTGCCAGTATAAAGAGGGGAAGGGGGGGAAGAGGCAAAATGAATGACAGATACGACAGTTACAAATCATTTGTCCTAATGTTTTTGTCATCCACCTTCTCCATACTGCCTGAGCCCAATCCCACAAAATAAAAATGCAGTGTTATCTGGAGAATAAAGACTCCTTCCAGATTGATTTACCAGATGCCTGTCACCACCAAGTCACTTTGAAAGGCTAGCTGATAAGCTGGGCTCTTTGCAAGTTACTGCTCTGCATGCAGTCCTTTTGCAGATGATTTTGCTGCCAATGTTATTTTCTGATGGTGAGATTTAGTGCAGCATAGCTGGCTGGCAGTATCCTTGTAGGAGATTTTTCTTGCTTGTGAGCTAAGAGAAGGGCAGGGTCCTGCATTCTTGGCAGCCTGTCATATGCATGAGCTGTTTGTTTTTTTGGATTCAGCAAGCAGAGTTTTAAATCATCTTTAGCAAAACAAGACACAGAGAAAAAAAGAGAGATCAAAATAGAGCTGAATATTTCATGTCAGAATTTTGGCAGCACGTCTCATCTTGTCTTCTACATTGAAAGCACCAGCGAAAAAGGGAATTTTGCAGTTTTCAGTCCAGTGATTCTTCCATGCTCCTTGAGTATCCTCGCATATTCTAGGACTGGTCTCTCATGCCATATCAGCCATTTTTTTAGACAAAAGAATCTAATGTCGAGTACTTGTGTGGGAAAAGCATAACAGTGTTAAAATAAAGCTTAATGCCAATACATAGTGAGTGGAATGTACCCCTCAGCAGAAAGCCAATAGATACTGCTTAGATCTGCAAAACAAAGCTTTTAAAATACACAGGCCCAATACTGTCATTTTCTGCAGAGGGGAGTTCTGTTGAAAGTAACCAAAAAATCTGTCTTACACAGCTCCTACCTGTTTGCACAGAGACACACAGTTCTGATTTTTTACATCAATCATGTTTGAAGGAACATACAGTTTTGACCAACAAATGTTTCCATGACAGTTTGGAGAAGGAATAAATGCTGGGTTTGGAGCTAAGCCAGCTTGTACATGCCTACATATGATGCAATATGAACCTTCTTGTTTTCTGTCCTAATCAGCTTTAGTTAGACAAATAGAACACTAGATAGAAAAGGAGGAAACTGAAGGTTGCGCTCAACTACAAGCAGTAAAAAGCCTTTCAAACACACCTTTAAGCACAGCTAAAATGGCATAAACTAGGAAATACGAAGAAGTTTCACAGAGAGGTTTATACAGCCCCACTGTACAATGTGAAACTGAAGGTGTATCTAGTTTGGAGGCACTGCCAGCTCTAAAACTGTGACATGAACTTGGTGCAGACTGCAAAGCTATTCAGAAGCAGGGTGAACGCTGCTTTTCTGGGACGTACACTACTCTGTGCTACTTACAAAGTCCAAGCCAATTGCTTTAAACGTAGCTTGTATTTATATGTTCTCCATCAGTTATGGAAAACAGCACTATGTTAACACGATCAGAAAAAATGCTTCTTTCCTAGTTACTCCTTTTAGTCTCGCAGTATTTTACAACATCTTGGTAGATTGCTTCAAAATAAAAGCCAGCAAAAACAGAAAACAGAAAAGGAGTAGATCTGGATCTGCTTAGCCTTCAAGTTACATCAAGTAGGCAATTACTCTACACCTGTAGTTGAATACTTTTCTACTGTAAGTAAAGCTTACAGGGGTAGTGATGGATTTTAAGACAGGCTGGGATTCTCAGAACTCCTAGCTTTAGAATAATTGTGACCTCAAAATTTTGGGAGTACCTGTTTCCTTACTGTCCTTCTACTGCTGTTTCAGAGGGTCAACTCTGAGAAATGGAGGGAACTAGTTATTAGGATCATCGGAAAGGTGGATTTTATTGAAATAAGGGTGCAGAAGGTAGTTGGAAATTGTGCCTCTAAATCACAGGAAAAGATGAGGACCAAAGGTTGCAGAACTATCTGTGATTTCACCTCATAAACAACACTGGAAGTAAGCAAAAACATGCAAGAGAAAAAGTCTAATGGAGAATGAGGGATATAGTGAAAAGTGAAGAAAAAATAAAATTTGAGATTGACTTTTAAAAGAATTTTGAAATAAACCAGAGAAAGTCCCTTGACTTTTTAAATGTAAAGAGAATGAGAAGGGAAGTGTTGCCACTACAGACATGATGGTGTGGGAAGAAGAGCTAGTTTGGCCTGGAAGCAAAATCAGTTTTGACCTCAGATCTTGAAAGGACAATGCTGAATATTAAGATATAGGTAAATTGGTTAATGAGACTGGGAACATGAAGACTAAACCTGGAACAGGCATAGAGGAGAGATCCTTGAACAACATGGGACATGGACAGCCTGTTTGCTGACAGCAAAGAGTTCAATGAACTGTAAGACAGCCCTGCAGCCCAAAGAGAAGGTCCTGCTCTCTTGCCATCTCAACAACTAATTCACATGTCATGCACTTTTCTGCACCAGCGCAGGTGTTTCTGCAGCCACTGAACAAACTATTGATGAAACAATCCAGCTAAAACCCAAGCATTTTTTTCCTGGTTATGTGGAGGACAGAATACTTCTCCAAACCAAAGTACAGTACCAGGGCATTCCTGCTTAAAATCTTTTATTGAAGGACAGTCTAAAAGAACTATATATGAATGCAAGAAAAAATTCTGTTTAAACTAAAGGACGATGCTTGCATAAGAACAAATGAGTATAAGCTGTCTGTGAAAGAATTTAAACAAGAGACTAGAAAAGGGTTTCTAACCGTCAGAGGAATGAGATTCTTTCACAGTTTGTGAACTGGTAAGAAAACTGTCACATTTTAAGGTGTTATTGTGCAATTTATGAAGGGAATAGTATGATGCCGGCAAACTATGCAGTGGGGTGCAAGAGGACCAGAGGACTCAGCATGCCCCTCACAATTCTTAGCTGATACCTTGAAGCACATAAAAAACCAAAACTACTGATTGTGTCAGAAGTGTTTGGTTCAGCAGATAGTCAACATAAGTAGCAGCTTGAAGCACAGATACTTGCATTTTGTCTGGATCTGTTCATCCCATCTTTAGTTTGCACAGAATATTCAAAGAAGAATTACTAGTATTTGTGAAAGACAGCTAAAAGTGGCTGATTTTTCATGGCAAGGAAAAATTTTTGAAGATAAAAAGTTTCTTTTTAATGAAAATGCTTGCCTGTAGCTCTGCAAATTTTACTTGTAACTTCTCAGCTTCTCCCTTAACTTCTTGCAACAGAAAATCAGGCCTGACTTTGTATCTGCTTTGTGAGTTTGGGGAAATCTGTTCTTTAATTCTATATGCAGTCTCCCCCCCTTGACTTTGATTAGGTTTAATTAGGCTTTAATTCTTCACATTCCAGGCAGGTTGAGTTCTAGTTTTGCAAATGCTTCCATTTGACCATAGGCAGAGCAAATACTGCTTTGACCTTGTTTCCCAGTGTCCTCCCTATGTTATTAGGTAAAGTCAGAAGAAGATTTTAAAGGTTGAAAACATGTAAGCAGTTTTTCTTCTGCTCCGTCTATATGTCCTTTCTATTTTCTTCCCATTTTCATTTTTTTCAAGAAGGGTGACAATTTGAAATTATCTTTTCAGCCCCTGCCCATCGTAAAAAACATGAGTGGCTTTTATTTGTGACAAGGTTATCACAATCCTTGCTGATTCAGTTAAAGTAAACCCCTTGCTGGAACTTACTCCTTAGGTCAAAAAGCTACATCTTTGCTTCAAAGTGGTAAAACCACAGGGGCTTCCATGCTGTATTATGCCAGGTTCTCAATTCAGTTATAATGTATAGCAGATTCTTTACATTCATTATTAGATGTTATATGCCCATCTCCAAACTTCGTTCACAGGGAGCATGAACCATTACCACTTTAGCCACTGTCTAGAGCTTTCAAGTTCTGGAGGGCTGTTCAAGTGCCCTATTATGATGATGAAGGGAGCAGCAGTCCAACACTGATCTAAGAAAGAGGAGACCTGTATGGCACTTTTCCGGAGTCTTTCATGGTGGAAATAGGAAATGGACAAAGGCTAATTTTCCTGTTAGGTATAATAGCGGAAGATGTAGTAAAGCAAACCTATACCTGTTATTCTCAAAAAGATGAACAGTAGTTCTGTCTCACTCCACTTTTCCCTACAACACCTAGGAAAAAGAGAGTATTTTGTCAGAAAGGACCAGTGAAAGTTGCCTTCAAGTTCACTTAATGGTTCATCATTTCTTCTGTTGCTGAAGCTGGGACAAGGTTGAATAGCACCAAGATCAGTTGCTTCATTTCCAGCAGGTATCTGGGTGCATTGTGCTGGTGTTGCTTTTCACTGCAAGCACTGGAAACCTTGAGTTGCAGGAAGTTCCAGGGTGGCAGTGGAGCTTTTGCTCCATCTTGAAATCCCTGAGAGTATCTGTCTGCAGCTGTAATTTTAATTATATAGGATGATCCTCTGCCTTTTACAGAGCAACTACTCAGAATTTAAAAAGCGTCTGGAGACTTCAGGGGACAAGCAGGTTAAATTATAGTTATTATCAGGCAGCTATTTCAAGATTATTACCCTCTGAATAGCAAATCCCCCACCCTCATGAAACACAAACAAAACAAAAAGTTTATTTGTCCTTCCAGAATTGTTCTGTCATTCAACTCATAACTTGCAATTTCCAGCCCTTCACCTCAACACTTTCTTTTGCTTTGGCGAAAGAGTGATTATGGGGATAGGTTGCTAAACACTTCCTAACATAAAAGGTCCTCATATCCTTCTCCACTGCACCGTGTAAGGTTGGGCTTGCATGACTGTCCAAGCCACACCAGCACCCTGCTGAGAGGAGCTTGGCTCCTGCTTGAGTATCTGGACAAACATGGGTTATGTTCCTTCCTGCCACAGCTCTCCCATTGTACTCTACCAAGGCAGTGCATCCTTCTCCTGGGCATCCCACAGCTGGGATGAGCATCTGTCCTTCTGAAAGTCATCAAAGAGGCAACAGGCTTGCTGTAACCACTGTCCTGGAGCTTGGTCCGGGTGCTGACCCATCTTAATATAGCAGTTCAGAGACAGTATAGTTAGTCAGGTGGATAGGCAGGTGTGTCTGCTGCAATTTGAAGCTTCTATGGTCAAAGCCCATTGCTGAGACGTTGCAAGGGACTGTTCCATTTGCATAAAGTTGAATGTGGAAGGGGTTAGGCACCACTGGGTGATGGGATTAAGAAGAAATATTTAACAGTTCCCTCATTTGCTGAGCACAGTCTAGCAAATATGCAGAATTTAAGAGAAGTTTTGTGGAAAAACATTATTAGATCCTGTAATTAAAATTGTTTTCCATAATGCATATTTAGATATGCGAGTGGAGCTGGAATCTTTCACTCTAGGACAACAACAGAAAAAAAACACCCAACAAACAAACCAAACCAAAACGAAACAGATGTAAGGATGTGATCAGTTGCATTGATGAAGTATGTTCACAAATCCCTCTGTCTTTATCCACTACCCATAAGCATGGTTGCCCACTCAGAAACCCAACTCTCCAGGACTTGTGAAATGCTAAAGATCTAACATTTCATTACATTTTAATTCAACATGCAAGGGAGATTTTTCATTTCCTTACTAAATGGAAGGTTTAGCCCAGCCTTCTGTACGTCAAATATACATGATACATTACAATGAGCAATAAAGTGAGGTGCAAACTGGTTGAATCTTCAAAATCAGACATCTTGTAGATACATGGGGCTCAGCATTCTGGCCTAATTCACTTTGACAAGGCAGCTACTGCCCTGACTGTCCTGACCTACCCAAGCAGGATCAATATGCATGTGACTCTCCAGCCTTTCTAAGAAATGACTGAGCCTGTTCGTAAGTGTAAATCACTTTTGCTTGTAAACTATCTGCCCTATCTCTGGCCATTTCTTGTGGGCATTTTCTTATGCTGTTCTGGAATCCAGAATCTGTGGATGAGGTATGTTAGGGTGCATTCTTGCCAGTTCACATTACTATCTGTTTATGAACCAGTTGTTCATGGATTTGTCTAATCCTTGTTTGCACCTTCTGATACTGTCTATCTTCATAACTGGCTGCACGTTCCAGAAGTTTAATACCCATTAAGTACTTACTGAACTTATCTCCTACTAATTTCATTGAGTCTTCTCTTGTTACAGTATTTCAGACTTTGCTAAGAATAGTTCTGCAGTTGTTACTGATTGACCTCACTTTATCCAGCACTTTAATGGTTTTCTGAGCCTCAACTTAAGCATTTTAGTTCTCCTTTTCTGTGCCTCCCCAATTACATTATATCCTCCTAGAGCTGTGGGGACCAGATTTGCAGAAAGCACTAAAGGCATGTAAGGGGAGCATGGCTGTGTGAAGTGGCAGAACTATCCCTGTGACATGTTGTTAGTACCTGTACTAGTGATGCTCTATGTCTTGAGTTTTTCTGACAGCTGCTGCTTACTGAGCTGTTGGTGTCAGAGATGACTTCAAAACCTCCTTCCTGAGTTGTAGCTGCCAGTGCTGGGTGTAATCATAGGTTAGTAGTCTATTACACCTATTTGTCATGCATGTAATTAATTGAATTGAACCTTGTCTGCTGCCGGCTCTCTCTGTTTTGTGAGATCCCACCCTCAAAAGCCTCTCCAAGAACTTAGATTCACTCCCACACTTTGACTAGTTGGCAATGACCTCCCATCTCCAAGTTGTTGATGAAGTTGTTGAATGTAGCTGGTCCTGACACTGACCTTTGGGAACTCTATTACTGTCTCCTTTCTATCCTGAAAAGTGACCTTGATGTCCTGCTTGCTGCTTCTTGTCCTTTAACCATCCTTCAGTCCATAAAAAGGCTTTTCCTAAACCTTACAGCAGCTTAGTGTTTTTAGTAACCTTTGATGTAGAGCCTTATCAAAGGTGTTTTGAAAATCCACGTATGCGCCTTTGCCTGCTGGATCATCTTTGTTCACATTCATCCTGACTCCCCTGTTGGGACATCACTGAACTGGTAGAGTGGGATCACTTCCTACAGAAGCTTTTGTTTCCCGCTCTCCTCAGAAAGATACAGACTGTTTTTATCCATGCATCAGCTTTCTGTTATAGGTGCTCTTTTTAAGGATAGTGATACACCTGCAGTTTCCCACCTGTATGCCTTCAGACTTAGGTGAATGCCATTCACCTAGTAACATTACTAGTCCTAGTAACATTAACACCAACTTCTCTATTTGTTTGAGAAAAAAAATCTTGTTCCATTCGTGTAATCCTCTAACATATTCTGTTTCAAACAGTATTTCTTCTTTAATAAAATCCCTCTCAGTTGTGTGAGAGGGGAGGCTGACACGAATGCTGCAAATCCTGTAAACCAGATTCCTCTCTTAGGTTAGTCATTCTTGTAAATAAGTGGCTTGCAAATACTCCTTCTGCACTTCACCTTTTACACACCAATTTGTGCTGTAGTAGCAGCTCGTGTGACAGACCTAGTGCACTGAGATTTATAATGGGGCATTCCTCTTCAAGTCAGTGGGAATTCTGCGAGAACACATGAAGTCCCCAATAGGAAAAGTCCAAGCTGAAGTTTCCTTTTTCTCCAAAGTTTCCTTTTTTAGCCAAAGAGGAAGTATCCCTGTCCTCAGTTGTCATACTTAAGACCTGTCTCACTGCACTCCCCAGCCTGTGCTGCAGTAGACCCCCCTGCCTCACAGGAATACCAATCAGGGCCTTTGTTGGGCGTCTTGGATACTTCAGCTACAAAAGCTTGCACCACTTCGTGGCATGGAGCACTCTGACTTGGATCTGAAGTAAAATTCCTGGCTTTAAGCTGGTAGTTCAAGTGGTTGGGACAGGAATAAGAGTTGGCACATTTGTTACGTCCCTTGCATGACAGAGTCTGCTTGGGACATAGTCAGCTCCATCTAGTCTTTAGGGAAGTGCTGATCCAGTGGTGGTTTTTTTCATCCTTATTTTGTTTCTTTGTGTATTTTTGGGAGCACGCCAGTTTTAATGACCTTCTGAGGGCTCCCTGCATGAATAAATCATGTCATGAGGAACTTCGCTTCGAAAAAAGACGCCAAAGGAGATTCTCCATTACTGGCCTGAAAGCTTACAAGGAGACTGGGTGTGAGTGACAGTGTCCTTCGAATGATGAAATTTGAGTGCTAACTCAGATTTAAGTGTATACTCATCTTACCCCCATTATATGCCCAGAAATCCCCAGGAGGCAGAACTGAGGGCAAAAGTGGAGCTCCCATTGCTACACAGCCTGAAGCAGGGTCCAGAATGCTTTTGGACACAGAGCTGGAGTTGGATGACGTGCCTGCCCAGAAAAGGCATCAGCGCACACAGACCGTGCCACAAAGGCTGTGTTTTCATGTGACTGCAGTCCTGTGGCTAGCCTGGGAAAGGGAGGCAGGAATGAAAGGCTGGGCATGGGATCACAGACTTCTTGCCTAGGCAGGGGCTTTTCCTCTGCCAGCTTACGCTGTGGAGGGCCTGAGGCCCCCTTGAACCTTTTTCTCACCGTAATCAGCACTTTTTCTGGCTACAAATAGTCCTCCTGGTGTGTGAGTCATATTTAGGATTGTCAAAACCCCTTTGGTGAGATGGCCTGTGCATTCATTAGGGTATTTGATCTAGACTGTAAGTGGGTGGGAGGGAGGGGGTTGAGAAGCATTTGAAACATTTGGAAGAAAAATGCAGATAATAGAGGGTTAATCTGTTTTTCCCCTGAATGTCTGCTTTGTTATGCCCAGTATACGCTCAGCTTGTGCAGTGCCTTGGCAGAACAGCCCATATTCACTTAACCACAGTTAGCATTATCCCTTCCTACTCCTCCACCTTTACACACCCTCGGGCATACCCTTTTTGGAGCTTTACTACTGGAATCTTCTCCACAGGTTGGTAGGGCAGGTTCAGGGTGTTGGGAGGCTTGGTTTCCATGGCAGCGGGGCTCCTCTGCTCCCAGACTGCAGCTCAGGAGACAGAAGGGGAGAGCAAGAGAAAGTCATTAAATGTGCCAATTAGTATGCAGGGCCATGGCTGCTGTGGCAGGCAGTGCTCGAAAAGGCAGGCAGCAGTAGGGGTGCCCCAGCTGCACAGCGCACCAGGAGAAGATGGAGTTGCAGGCATTTGCCTACAGCAGGCAGGAGCTGAAGGGCAGATGCCCCTGGCTGGGGCAGCAAGGAGGGTACCACACTTACCACATACCTGCTGTCTTACAGATGAGCTCTCTGGCATTATTCACACCCTGCAAGCTAAATGCCACAGAAGTAGGGAAGTCCCTAATTTCCTGTTGAGCATAAACAAGGATAAGAATTATGCATTCTCTGCATTTGAAACCAGTCAGATGCCATTCATCTGGAGAACTGCAGAGAAGGGAAAGAGAATGGGAACTTAACTCAGATGAAGATACGGTATTTTCTCTGCTGCGGCTTAGCTTGTAGGGGGTGCCAGGACGTGACTTTTAGAAAAGATGAAGCTTTGAGACCAGGGTGCATTTTTATGGAAACAGATGAAAGGGCTCTGCTAGATTCCGGTTGTGACGCCGAGCAACATGCTGCCCCCTCCCGTAGTGCATTCGGTTTCTGTTGGACATAGTCTTTTTCTTCATTTCTTGGCCTAATCTTTTTTGGGGTTTGTTTTTTGGGGTTTTTTCCTTTTTTTTTATTGGTTGGTTGATTTTTTGGGGTTGGGTTTGGGTGTTTTGTGTTTTTTTGGTGAGGTTTTTTTTTTCTTTGTTCGTGTTCATTGATTTATTTATTTATTTATTTTTCTGTTCTGTTAGATGGTTGCAATATTTTGTCTTGGACTGACACAGTTTCAGTAAAAGCTGCATGTATTTTATGCAGCTGTACAGGAGCTAGAAATGTTTTGTGGTATTTCTGAATAAACAATGCAATGTGACAGAGATTGTTAGGGGGATTAATTCTGCTGTGATATAGATGTGCTAAAATATTTAATCTCTAAAAGGAAAACATTCTAAGTATATTAATTTGACATTGGCTGCTGCTATTTCAGATTTTTATTTTCTTTTTAACAACTACTAATCACTTTTTTCCACCATTTCACTGTTCATGGAAAGAATTTGCCTAGAGAAATTTCTGGAGGATTTGCCTATGAATCATTTTGTTGTGGCTTGTTTTTGTTTAGGCTGTAAGATAATCCATTCCCTTCCCAATGTATCCTTGTTCCCTATAGTATATTCTAGTGCTTTATCTGAGATCCAGTTGTTTTAAGACATAGTTTATTGATTGTGTGTGAAGCTTTGTTTGTTTTCTCCTGTGCATCTCTGTAACATGTGCCTTCCATCAGTGCAGATCTTGAGTATCTAAGTTATACATGGAACAATTTTGAGCAGGAGAAGAATTCCTCCAGGAATTCTTCCTAGAAGTGATAATTGAAATAATTTAGAGAGTAGTGGTATTGCATTGAGCTGCTCCTCATGGCCTTGCCAACCTGTCAGCATGCCAAAGCGCCCAGGGTCTGAAATACACTGGGAATCCCCTGGGTGTTAGGCTTCCTCATACTCAAGGAGGTGCCGCTGTCTGCAGCAAGTTGCTCTCTAAATGCATAATGTTCCCTCCAGCCCTCCAGCAGCAGACACTGCTGAAATTTTTCTTAACAGACATCTGAAGGTCTTTGCTTCACTTCAGAACCAATTTGGAGGATGTGTAATATCAAAAACCATGCTGTAGAATATGCGACCTAAACTGAGTATCATCAGTCACATTTTATTTTTAGTTATCTGAGTAAATTTTGGTTTAAGTTCCCATTCAAACTGAAATCTTTTGGGAGCATCTGGCTGTTTTGTTTTGCTGGAAAACACCAACATTTTTCGTTTCGCAATTTCTTGCTCAAAACTGTTCCAAATATTTCATTTTGTGAAAATGTTCAGTACTTTTGCCTGATACAAAAGCATTTCAAAATATCAATAATTCTTACAAAGAGCAGAACCGCCTTTTGACCACTGTGGTTTTGTTGAATAGACTAAGGCTACTGTAGGTAGCCGAGGGAGAAGTTCATATAAATCAGTTTGGATTTCTTGGGTAAGAGGAGTTTGAAGGGAGACGTTATCAGTCCAGAAGTAAAAGGTGAACTTTTGTGCTGCCTTGTTGAGTTTTATTCTGTTTATCCCACCCTCACACTCTTCTGCTTCTGAATCACAATGTATTAACATGATAAAAAAGTCAAAAGTTACTGTGATTCTTCTATCAGTCTTTAGACTAAATACAACCATCTCTTTCTGTACAGAGATAATTATTCTCTTTTCTTCTTTATATTGGCAATACAGAACAAAAAGATCTAGGGCTCAGTTCCACATGGACTACTTCTGGTTAGTATTGCACAATATAAAAATATTATCCATTTCTTTCAAGTAGTACAAAAAGATTGAATTCTAGAAGCTGCATTCCAGCTCATGCTTACAGATGCAGCTTTAGTTGTAATTTAAGTTAGTGTATTTTTCACTTTCTTAATTAATTATTCTTATAATTAATGTTAACAGTAATAATATTTTATAGTGTTAACATCAAATATTACATTTTGATATCTTTAAATAGTAAAAATATGGATAATATTAATGACAAGAAGATTTTCCTATGATTATATCATATTAAAATTAGTTACTCTGGAGATGAATTTGTGGCAAATATGTTGTAGAGATTGGCACCCATCCCAGTGCTAATAATCATCAGAAAGTGTATAGAAGTTCTTCCCTTGCCTTCCAGCTGAGAGCATCATGAGCAACTTCCATAGCATGGCCTTGGCATGCACAGAGATTAATTTCACCCGTAGTGCTAAAGCATGATCATGGAATATAAGCCTTGGACAGAAATAATGAATATATTTACAGGTGCTGAACTCGCCAGTTGTGTATTTCAACTTAGGCGTGTCAGGGGACAAGGACATGGGTAGGAATGGTAAAGAATTGTTGGCCCAGTGTTAGACATTGAAGAAGAAATTTCTGGTGCAAATGCAGGATAACCAAAACCTATACTCTGCTGCAAGGCAGAACACAATTGCATTAACTGTTTTGGAGGGAACTCCCTGTGGTGGCAGACATAACCCCAAGACCCCTTGATATCTGGGGTCAGTCTGCATGCTGTAGGTCTTTCTCCAAACCTCTGCCTGAGTTTCACCTAGGGAGAGTCCAGAGGCTCGCCCTGAGAGACTGTGCTCCCTACCTGCAGGGAAAGCCCTATTTCTGGTGGTGACAGATGAAAAGCACAGTTTTATCAGGGCTTTCTGACAGCTGCTCGCAACCTGTGAAATCCCCCAGGAGTCAGTAGAAGCTGTCTTGTCTCCTGCCGGTAAGGGCCCGTGGGGTCCCGCAGGGCAGCAGAAACCTGTTGCTATGTTTTCTTAGAGAAGATACCGGTTCTGCCTTACTCTCTTTTATTCCCTACCCATCTCTTATGGAGGAAAACCAAATGAGCAAGGACACTGCAGTTTTTGTGTCCTACATGCTGGAAAAGTGAAATAATATTGATTATTCTTATTCTGAATATTGCGTTATTTTCAACAGTGTTCGTTTTGAATATTGCATTCCTTTTGCTGAAGCAGAGAAGGGTTGAGACTTCTCATAACTTCGCAGTGTTTTGACCATAGGTCACCTTATGCAGGAGGCTGTTAATGTTACTGGGTATTTACCAAAATAACCGAAAGGCACATGAAAGATTGGGGCTGAAATAGTCTTCTCAGGCTTCAGCCCATCCACATGGGGACTGAGTGCAGTAAGAGGGTTGTGTAGGACATCGTGCTCAGATGGCTTCTTGTGTACTTGCTTTTTGGAGGGGACTGACTGGTCATCCATTCCTGCATGCCCTGGTCTATGGTTGTGACTATTTTGCTTTCTCCCCAGCTCCTGTTCACTCTCTGTGCTCCTCCCGGCCGCTCACCCTCTTTTCTCTTCTGTTGGTATTTGCCTTGATTCCTTTCCCCATATCACAGGGCTAGGCTGTTGTGGTGGTGTTTTGTTAAGTAGATGCCTCTTCATTAAAGTGCACCTGCTGAGCATAAAGAGGTCCTTATTTGAGTAAGTGCCCGTCAGGGGAAGTAACCCGTATTCAGTTTGTTTAACAGGGAAAGTTTTCCCCTACTTTGTCTAGGGCCAAGACAGTCTTGGAGACAATAACTTCTTTCTGCCATTATTGTGTCACACCTGTCACAGGAGGACATGAATGTTGGGTAGCTGTCTGACCTTAAAGAGTGAGAAGTTGGATTGAATTTTGTTCAGGAATTGTCAGAATTAATTCCTGTCTGATATAAGCATGGTCTCTTTAAGCTCGCATACAATACTCATAGTTACCTCTTTAAAACAGGGAGAGAAAGTAGATGTGGCATTATTTTTGGGTTTCAGATGGCTAACTCCCACTTGACTATTTCCCTAGCTCAACAGTTCTCACAGAAAACTGGATGCATCTCTTGCTGACCATAACAGCAAGATATCAGTACAACTTAAGTAGAATCATAGAATAGTTAGGGTTGGAAAGGACCTTAAGATCATCTAGTTCCAACCCCCCTGCCATGGGCAGGGACACCACACACTAGGGCATTTACTATCATGCTATAAATATCATTCTGTGTAACTAGATATAAGCAACATGTCAAAATTAAATGGCACGCATTTTGTGGTGGAGTCTTCATGATCTTCCTTTAATCCTGTTCCTTCACTACCTAGTTTATGGTTCTCAGCAGTAGAATAGCAAATCACACGTACAGGGATAAGTATGCAAAGCCTTCAAAAGAATTGAAAGGCGAATTAAAATGATCAAATACGCAGTTTAGTGACTTGGAGAACATTAATTTAAAATGTCAGTATTCATATGGAATTGTCATGGTAGCAAGGCACTCTCTTTTGTCAGTGTTAGCTAGCCAGTGATAAGCCAACTGATAAAATAAGGTTTTAAGCCAGTGATAAGCCAACTGATAAAATAAGAACATAAGACTTGTATAAACACCCACTTAAGATATCATGGAAGGCTGAGGCATTTATTGAGAATGGGTCTGTTAACCCATGTTGATTCATTGAGAGTGAAGTGGTTATTAAACTCAAAATCATTATGATAGGATGAAGTTCCTTTCGGGAGAGAACTTAGTCATGCATCTGGTTTTGTTAACAAAAGCCTCTTAGCTAGGTCAGTGACTGAAGTGTCTTGAAGGGGAACTCCTATCTAGTAGAGAGGAAAGGAAAATAAAATGGGGCTGCAGCCTAAGTATGGGGTCAAAGCTAATGGGAAGCTGAGAACCACCCCCTATTTGTAGGCCATGTTGAACCATAAAATGAAACTATCCTGATGGATACAAGATCCAGGGACGTTTTCAATGGAAATAAACACAAAGCCAGGTTACAGGGTTAGGTGAAGGTGACAGCTTAATATGCATAAAGAATAAGAGATTTGTCTGGCAAGAAAACAAAGATAACTGTATGCTAAGGACTGATACATAACATTTTAGTAACAACATCGAGTGCGTTTGATAATGCTTTGTGTGGATCATCCTAAACATGTCCTAAGAGTATTGTAAAGTGGCATAACTTTAAAAGGAAATGCAGACTTTGTGGAACAATATTTCAAAAGTTTTCATCTGAAGCAGATGAAAAATATTCTGAAGTACAGACTCACAAACAGTATTAGGGCTATAGAAACCCACTGTCATATAACCAAGTTAAAGTGCAGCTGCTATGATGAGCCCATTTGTAATTTTTTTCAAGTGGCTAGAAAAAGTGGTGTTATTATGTACATGTACTGCAATGATGTGTGGAAGCCTTGTGTAGATCAGGACTTCATTCACCTAGGCATTATAGAAGCATAGGTCGAAAAAACTACTGCCAACCTAATTTAAATATGACTTGGTTTAGTACCAGATTTTCACTGAAATTGATGTGGGAGTCCTAGCCTGAAGTATTCCTGAACAAAACATCGGTCCTGTCAAAACCCTCAGAGCCCACCCCCCCCAAACTGAAATATGTTGTCTTAGCAATACGAGACATTCATTCCCGCTTGGCTTATTTTGAATGTCTCCAAGACCTCCTTGAATCTAGACAACTTGAGAGTCTGGGAATGCTGCATGTAAGATTTATATTGAATATCATACAGTCGAACTGCACTTTTAACAATAAGAGATCTCAAAAAATGAAATTACTGCCCTAAGAAATGCAAGATTAGGTGTAGTTGTGGGTTTCTTTCCTACCCACCTCTTCTCCTTTGTCCACACACCACTAGCATTTGATGAAGGATGTGAGGAGTATCTATCTTGCACAATCCACGGTGTGATATGGAAATCTCTATCTGTTAAATCTTTGGAGACCGTTTACCTGAAATGCAGCAATGCTGTTGCAGAATCCTAAATCCTTTCAAAGATTGCTGTGATCTTCCTCTGTTCCCCAGGATCGCCTAGTAAAGAGCAAGTTCAACAGACTTTGTGTCAGAAAGCCAAACCGCCACCCTGATGACATGCCATCAGGGAATAGATCCACCCAGGAAAATTTTAGGGAGGCATTTCTTACTAGACTGACACTTTCTGCGAATGCTCGCATGTCAAGAGATTATCTGACCTCATTTTAGAGGCAGAAGGAAAGATGCCTCAGCATCATAGGCATAATTTACAGCTCAGTGTTGGTGTTAAACAAATGCAGTCGTGAATTCCAGGAACTACTGCATATACAACGCAGTGTAATGTTTCCACATGGAAAATGACAGTGCTGATGGTAGAGACAGGCACTGAAAAGAAAGAAGAAAAAAACCCCAATATAAAACCCAAAACCAAATCTGTGGTTCCAAGCCCTCTGCTGGTGTAAATTCTTGCTTTACAACAGTGATGAAATTCAGCCAAGAGCTACAAAATGATTTCATCACTGCTTGGGCCACACTTTGACTCTTGTGTCCAGGAACAATACTTTAAGCATGGCTACTTATCAAGTTCAACATATGAATTTGATAAGAACAATTTAGAATTTTGCAGGCTCCAGGAATGGGTAGTATATACGGGGTGGGTTTTGGTTTTTTTTGGCAATAGCAGTTACTGGTATTTTTAATGATCATACTGCATGTTGCTTGATGATGCCACATTTCAGAGCAAATAGCTGTTTCAGAGCAAATAGCTATTTCAACTCATAGAATGATGTCGTGGTACAAGTAAGGAAACAAAACTAGAATTCATGGAAGTAAAACAACAGCATTTTTTTCTGTTCTATTTTAGTGAAATTTTTCTTGTGTTTTCTAGTTTATGTAAACCAATTGTGGCCCAGAGAAAATGAAAACCAGAAAACGTCATCAAGACTGAAGAAAAGAAAGAAAATAAGCAAAGGACCTTGCCATTGCCTTGTTTATTAGCGTCTGGGGGAGAAGGGGAGGGGCTATCTAACAAAAGAACTGGAATATCTGAGACATTTCAACTAAAAATTGTGGTGCTTCCATGCACTGTACATTATAGATAAACTTTTGTGACTCATAAGGGAGAAGTAAACCTATAAACCTCTGTTGCTCCCCTCTTTTCCTGTGATGTAATTTGACATGACCAATAGAGCCAGACGTGCTATGTTAACCTACAGTAAATCTGAAAAAAATGTGGTTTTCAGTAAAATGTGGGGAAAGGTTGTGATCTCTAGTACTTAAGAAACAGCTTTCAGACTTGACATCAGGAGTAGAGATTTCCCAGTGAACACAAACTGGCTTATGTGGTATGATACTTGGCTTTCAGAGTCTGCACTCGAATAACTGCTGCGTGTTCATACTGAGTGTGCAGTTCAGCTAGCATCTCACCACATCACACACCAAACCCTCTATTTTAAAAAGCAATCAGAAGTTAGGATTTCAACTGTGATATAGACTTGCAGAGGCCAGTTTTCCACTCCATATCAAAGGGGTTTTTTTAAAACCTCCTTGGCCCTGGTAACCCAGGCTACTGGGATTAATAAACCCAGGGATTAATATAAAAATGGAATTTGATATTTTATAAACTGTTTGCTTTGAAAATCAGAAAGGAGGTAGCTATAGTTCCTTTAATATAGCTTTGCAAAATTGTTTTGCTGTTGACTTGGACACATTAGATGATCATCCCAGAGCCTGTGAGGATTTTAACATGAGTTGTTCCAGCTGCTTGTCTGCTGGTATCTGATACCTCTTTTCATCCACTGGTACAACCAGCAGACACTCAGGTGTGGAAACAGTGGTAGGGTACAAGTGATACAGTGACAATTTTTTGTAAAGCAAAATTCAGGACTTCACATGAGCTCAATATTCTGAGTTGCAAGTTTTGCTGTTGGAGTGATCAGTAACTATATGCTATGGCATAACTTTATATGGCAAATTAGGAGAATACAAGGTGTTTTAGAAAGCAGAGGCCGTCTGTTTCAATGTGCCAAGTCTGCTTTGCTTTACAGTAATCCCATCTCCCTTTTTCACCAAGGTCCTGAATTCTCATCTTCAGAAACAGATCTAGATGTCCCATTAATTATTTGACGTATACTGTTGAAGTTGTCTTTCCTTTTAATTTACACAGTATACCTCCCATTCTTTTCACTTAGATTATCATTTATTTTTTAACGCTAGAAACTTTTCTCATTTTGAAGTAAAATAAATGATATTTTAAAGGAACAGACTTCTTCTTGTCATTCATACAAACTTCATCCTGGCACACCAGAGCTGTAATCCATTACTTTTCAGTGCTGCAAATTTCTACTCAGTTAACTTGCCTTCTGCCCCTGTGATAGGAGGCATTTCTTTTAATCAGAGATGTGAATCATATTGCCTTCTTTATAGCATTCATCTGATCTTAACTGCAGGGCACTTCATCTTCTTTTCTTGGAAGAGTAAGTGCTCTGTAATGCAGTAACTACTACTGTTTATTAATTATCCTGTACGTGTGGTTGACCCAATATGATACTGTGTTGTGTAAAAAACAGTAGACACAGTTTCTATGTCCTTTCAACTTAGCATTTGAAAAGAGCTTTGGAAGATGCTGAATTTTAAGATACATTAGCTCATTTACCTATTTTAATTTCATGTGGTATCTCTCCTTCATTCCACCCTTTTGGCAGAACTGTGTCTAGATCTCCATAAGCATTGGTAAGAAGTTTGGTAAGAACTGCATATTGCAATGTGTGACCCATCTACATAGGAACATAGGAATAACTTCTCCAAAGGCTCCTCTAGTGCAGGATCCTGTCACCAGTGAGAAACCAGTGCCTGCAGAATAGTACGAAAATAGATTAAGCATATAAAGCATATAGTAATATTTCCTTCATGTACTTTCTTAGCCTCCAGCACCCTGGAGTTCAGGTGCTTCCTGGGCCAGAGATGGTATCTTTGTTTTTGATAGCCCTTGTCAGATTTTGTCCTCCATGAGTGTGTTTAATCACTTTCTGATCTCAGGTAAGCCTTAGGGGTTGGCAGTATCTTGTGGCAATGAGTTTCACAAGCAATTGTATGTTATGTGACGGGGTTACTCTTTTTTTTATGAACCTGTCATTTACAAATTCCTTATGTTGTCTTCTGGTTCTTGCATTATGTGAAACTCTGAGTAATTGGTCTTTCTTGATCTTCTCCACACTGCTTATGCTTTCATAGAAACTAATAAGGAGAATTTTATCTCCAGTGACAGAAAGCTGACACACAATATTGAACTGATGTTGCACAAGTGAAGAGAAAATTTAAAGTGTAATAGATGTTGTTCTACATATTGCTTCAGTTTTCTGACAAGACCACTGGTGGAATTAATTAAAAACTCTATACATAAGCTCCTTTTGAATAGAGATAAACTAAAACAGGGTTAAAAGTGAAAATGAAAGGACACATCTTTAGCTATTGGCTAATAATCTGCCTCATTCATAATTCAGTAACCTCGTGCTAGAGTGGTATGGCTTGTTATGACTGTGAAAATGATGTATTGCTTTTCAGCAAGTGGACATGGCAGGCCTAATGATATTTTAAGAGGAGACATTGACTTTGTTTGCAAGGCCAGGGCATTGAAGAAATGAAAATAACAATTATTGATTTTTTTTGTTGTGCTAAGAAGAGTATTTGCCAGCATTTTATGAGTGGAAAAGAGCAGATGTTCACCAAGAGAGGAGACGTTTTCAGTTTTAGCAGTAAGACATGATAATTTTTGCAGAGAACATTTCTTTGCAGTTATATCATCCTGAGATGGGGAAATAAGTCAGAAGACCAAAACATAAATAATGAAAACTACCCTGAAATGCTGTAATCCTGCAAGTATACAGGATGCTTTTTAGGAGGGGGTGAAAAAATGAATCAAAAGATATAGCTTCATTCCAGTTTGACAAACTAAGATCCAGTTGTGTTAAAGACACTGAGTATATACTTGTCACACAACAGTTAATTTAAGCATATGCTGAACTGTGTTGCTGCTTCCAAGACTACCATCCTGAATTGCAAAAGGTCTGAGGTCAGCAGGGCTCTGGAGAGACACAGCAGTCAAGGCAGCCAGGGCATTGGGCAAGATCAGGGCTGAAACCCATGGGTTAGTCATTTGGGTTCACTGGGCTCACAAAGTAAAAAGATTACTTTTAACCTGTTGGCAGAAAAAGCATCACTAGTCTTTAGAGAATATACAAATCGCTGTGACGCATTACTGCAATGTCACTCTGTAGGAATCGTGGGAACCTGGGAACGCTGAACATAAACGAGGAAGTCTCTTTTCCAAGGATGTGCAGTTGGTTGCTGTGCTTTTTACCGCATGAATTCAGAGCAATCAACTACTTAAAGCCAGAAATCTAAAAAAAAAGGGGAGAAATGGTTATGTAATACAATGCCTGCAAAAGCTGGGGGTTGGATTTGACATCCTCTCCAGGAGTGCTGGAGCCTCTCCAAACATGGCCACCAGCATTTAGCAGGAACAGACTCCCTATTCCAGCTAGTCACTGTCCCATCCGTGCAGCATCCCATGGTGTGGCTCTGGAGGCCCAAAGCCCTCTTCACACTCTTGTGGTTTAACACTCTCCAGCAACTAAGCCCCTCAGGGCCACTTGCTCCCTCTCCAGTGGGATGGGGGAAAGAATCACAAGGGTGAAAGTGAGAAAACTTGTGGTCTGAGATAAAGCCAGCTTAACAGGTAAAGCAAAAGCTGTGCACACAAGCAGAACAAAACAAGGAATTCATTCGCTGCTTCCCATCAGCAGGCAGGTGTTCATTCATCTCCAGGACAGCATGGATCCATCTTGCATGAAGGTGACTTGGGAAAACAAACACCATCACTCCAATGTTCTGCCTTCCTTCTTCTTCCCCTGCTTTTATTGCTGAGCATGACATTGTATGAGATATTCCATGGGTCAGTTGGGGTCCTGGTTGTGTCCCCTCCCAACTCCCTGTGCATCCCCAGCCTACTGACTGGTGGTTTGGGGTGAGGAGCAGAAAAGGCCTTGATGCTGTGCAAGCACTGCTCAGCAGTAACTAAAACATCCCTGTGTTATCAATGCTGTTTTCAGCACAAATCCAAAACATAGCCTCATACTGGGTACTAGGAAGAACATTAAGTCTATCCCAGCCAAAACCAGCACATTCTCCACCCCCTATTATATACTATTTATATTAAGCTCAGGTCCTGTACTGTCCAATACATTCTCATTACCTACCACCCCCCTTTCCATCCTTAGGTATATTACACAGGTATCATTCCCATTCCTATGGACCACCCTGCGAAATGTCTGTAAAATGTCCACGTGTCTGCAAAATGTCCACTGAGTATTTATTCAATGTCTTTGGGCTCCATCTGTTACATTGGTATACCAAGACAGGAGAGATTTTGTTGTGCAGAGTTACTGGGCACCAAAGCCAGCTCTTGTCAGGTCACTATTGCATTTGCACTGCTTCTCATAAGGTTAATATTCCATTGGTTCACATGGTTTCTGCTATAGTAATTCTTATAGTATGCAACTCAAATCATGGGTTACAACAATTTAAAGGTATATCCATTACATTCACCACCCTTGGCCCCTTTAGGCCAGGTTATAGGGTTTGGCGTTGCAACGACTGGTAGCAAGTGGTACCTGTTATAGGAATTTCTATAACATGCAACTCCAATCCTGCATTACAAGTCTCTTCAGGGGTATACAGGCTGCACCATAGACTTACCAACAGCCACAGTTGCTTCGAGGTGCATCTGTTCCAGTGTGGCCTTTTCCATGGGCCACAGTGCCTTCAGAGATAGAGCTGCTTCAGCATGGCCTCATGCACAGCCACTGATGCTTCAAGGTGTACCTGCTGCAGCATGGACTTACGCTTGGGCCATGACCCCTTCAGAGCTCGACCTGCTCTGGCAGAGACATAACCATGACCACAGATGATTCTGGGTGTCATGTGCCTGTATGGATTCATCCACGGGTCACTGTCCCTTTGACTCAAGTTCACACTGAAGTTCCAGCCTGTCCAGTACAACAGCACAGAAACAGCAGCAATGTCCTGGCCATCTGCCGGTCCAGGCATATGGCCATTGCTGTTAGCAAAAAAAATGTTCCCAGGCTCAGCAGAGTAAGATGATAAGCAGTACAGCACTACAGAAAGGAGAAGAATCAAAATCAGCCACTAATAAGCACTAGACTTGTATACAATAAGGTAAGCAAGACCCATGGCAGGCAGAGGAGCCCACCAATTAATAACTAAACAGCAATAACAGCTATAAATTTGATATAGCACATTGCAATCAAATCTGTTATTAACTTGAACCCATTGAGCCCCCTGTTGGACACCAGAAAGGACTGTCATGGTTTAACCCCTCCCATCAGCTAAGCCCTACACAGCCCTTCCCCTACCAGTGGAATGGGGGACAGAATCGCAAGGGTAAAAGTGAGAGAATTCATGGGTTAAGATAAAGACGGTGTAACAGGTAAAACAAAATCTGCACATACAAGCAAAGCAAAACAAGGAGTTTATTCACCACTTCCCATCAGCAGGCAGGTGTTCAGCCAACTTCAGGGCAGCAGGCCTTCATCTTGAGTAGTGGTTACTTGGGAAGACAAGTACCATCACTCCAAATGTTCCCCCTTCCTTCTTCTTCCCACAGCTCTTATTGCTGAGCATGACGTCATATGGTGTGGGATATCCCTTGGGCCCATTGGGGTCAGCTGTCCTGGCTGTGTCCCCTCCCAACTCCTTGTGCACCCCCAGCCTGCTCACGGGTGGGGTGAGAGGCAGAAAAGGCCTTGACTTTGTGTAAGCATCTGCTCAGCAGTAACTAAAACATCCCTGAGTTATCAAGACTGTTTCCAGCACGAATCCAAAACATAGCCTCATACTAGGCACTATGAAGAAAATTAACTTTACCCCAGTCAAAGTTAGCAGACATACCCTCAGCACCAGTGTTGCTATGGTGAAGACCGAGTTGCAGCTCACAAAAGTGTGGCCAGTCATTTCAGCCCTCCCTCTTCAATGGTACAAATAAGTAAGGCATAAACCTGGTGTGAATTGATTCAGTGGTCATCTTAGCAACATTATTTCTTGTGCCCTTCCCAGACCTTGACTTGCGTCTTATCCGTGTAGCCCCACATGCAGCCTGTTTCTTCATAACTCTGTAGGTTGGCTTCCCTCAGCTCCACCCACAGCCTCCTGTGCCTAGCTGGAGCACAAGGCTTCATTTGGTGAATGCAAGAGAGATTTGAGAGAGCATACCCATTTGATCACAAACATGGCTTTGGGTTCCCATGTCAACTGGGCAGTAGAAGTTGAAACAGTGACCAGGGCAGGGTACCGACAGATGCATTTTTAATTGCCATAGGGAAATTACAATGTTTGCCTACCTTTAGCTTGATGGCAATCAACTGAAGGCTCTTCTCTGTAGCAGTAATATTAACATGCAAGAAAGCTGGGTTTACTTTGAGTGCATGCATGGATGGATGGATGGATGGACAGATGGACAGACGGACGGACGGATGGATGGATGGATGGATAGATGGATGGGTGTGTGCAGACTCTTGGGCAACAACCATCAACTTCTTCTGAATTTTGTACTACTGGCCTGGCTTTCTTCTTAAAATGGATATTGCTGCATTTGACAAACTTCAGCATTTTCTAGTGCCTGTGAAGCAGGTTATGGAACATATGAAGCCAGAAAGTGAACAAAGGCTAAGACATGGTGCTTCTGCAGTCCTTGAAGCTTGACGTTTGCAAATAGATGAAAACAATGTTCAGGATCAGCTTATCTGGCACCTTTCAGAGTGCTAAATTCATTTAAAGATGAGTGCTGAAAGTGGTGACAAGTGGAATGACATTGTACTGTTGAAAGTGCAACGTTTCATACATGGAACAGGAGTGGCAGCTTCCCCTTGGAAGTGCTTCTTTGGAGAACATCATAGTTCACTGATCTGGCATAGCAGTCTCCTCCCTGTGGATAGTCTGCACATTGCAGAAGCTAATTCACCAGGCTTTCTGGTTTGGTTTCTAGCCCAATATTGACAGTAAAAGCAACTAGTGAACATAATAAAAGGCTATGGCTGAGCTAGGGAGTGCTTGCATTCATAAACTGACATTTGGAAGCAAGTACTTAAGTCCCAGAAAAGATCTGTAGAAGTGCAATTCTAAATAAAAATGAACCATTATAATGCAGCTGCTTTCAGGTAATATACCCTAATTTGATTCCATAAAATGGTCATTTTTGCAGCATTTTTACAACTACAGTATGGATTTTGAAGTGACGGCATATTAAGTGAAAACTGTAATGCTTTTAAACCTGTCATAACCTTACCTAGATGGAATATGAAAGTGTTATTTACCTGCAACTGTAGTCTGCTTAGCACACAACCATTTTAAAATGGCGTGTGTCGAGCAGCACTGCAATTACAGTGTGCATAGCAGGAACTTTATCCTGCAGAGTGCTAATGATATCTGAGAGCTGTGTAATACTTGCATTTATTAAAGCATATGCAGAAGCACTGCTTTGAAGCACTCAGCACCTTTAAAGTTTGCTCAGTGTGGTCCTGTTTTCCTTCTTGGAAAACACCCCTTCACCTTGCAGAGAGTTTGGCAACACCAAAAAGGCAAAAAGGCACTCCACCTCTCTTCATTGCTATTATGACCCGAGTTCGGGTGCTGGGACTCAACAGTCCAATAAAGATCAAAAGGAACTCACAACTGACTGGCAGTTTGTTTCAGGCATCTTGCGAACGGTAGTGTAAAGTCCTAAGCTTCAGTTTAAGAAAGCTCTGATGCATGTGCTTCATTTTAAGCATACCTAGCACAGCCCTTAATGCTTTTCTGAGTTGAGTGAGTGTTGATTCGGTAACCACTGATCATTAATAGAGAAGGAAATGTGCATTTAGAAACATTCCTTGGCCAGGTCCTGACCTGTGCTTTTGATGTGGTTGAACTGAAATCTAAATTGAAACTGAAAATGCTCTTGGACCACAGGCAGATGCTCAGCCTGCCACAGGTGATGCTCAGTGTTGCACAGATATCCTGTCTTTGAGCAATGCCATCTGGCAAGAAGAGTAGCCCTTAAAATACTTTTATTTGTACTTTGCGAGGCATTAAATACTGTCTTCACAAGGATGCTGAGCCATTGGAAGTAACTTTGATTGATACTGCCAGTGATAGGGATGGAGAGACCTCAGGACTTCTCAGGCCTGGATTAGTACTGTGCCCAGTGAAGTGTTCTGCCTTCAGGGACAGAAATGGACACTGCTCCAGGCAAGATGATGTGGGAAGAACACCAAAGAGCCCTGCAGCTTGTGCTTATCTGTGAATCGAATTCTTGATGTCAGTACTGACGAGTCAGTCTTGCTATGGCTGCAAAGAGAGACAGCGAAGTCTGATGTTGTAAATCAGTTCATTGCAGAGCCATCATTTGGTGGCAGTTTATCATAATCACTCTAGAGGTGTGTTCTTCATATGTGCTGAATGACATTGGAAACTCAGCACAGAGTCCTGCCACAAATACACGGTGGTTATGTAGCAAGGAACCATGGAAAAAGAAGATTTGGAGAGCGTTTGGGGGTTTTTTAATTGCTTTTTCAAAATCTCCTAATGTCAGATGTGACAAATAACAAAAAACAGAGACACATATTTTATTGTTTGCAGCTTTCATTAGTTCTTAAGGAATGAGTCAAAGAAGTTGTCGAATAGAACCAGTAGCAGAGGCTATATGATAAGCAGATCTTAGAGCTGGTTTAATATTTGATGAGACCAAAACTTCTCATCACTAACCATCTTTTAATGGTACTTGCCCTTTGTCTGGGTGTATGTGGCTGAATGTTTCTAAGGGACTAACTTTTCTTACTTTCTAATGAAATATCTCTCAAGATGGGGGTATGGAGTTGTTTGGTGGCCATGTCAGTTTAGATTATGGAAAGGGTTCAGTTATAAGGTGGGAAACTTAAACTTTGTTTGCATCTCAGTGTGTTTGTGTGTTACTTCAAACTCTTCATGTCATTGACTTCTCTGCCAAAGATGGTTAAAAATCATAGAATCATAGAATGGGTTGGGTTGGAAGGGACCTTAAAGATCATCTCGTTCCAACCCCCCTGCCATGGGCAGGGACACCTTCCACTAGACCAAGCTGCTCAAAGCCCCATCCAGCCTGGCCTTGAACACTGCCAGGGGTGAGGCAGCCACAGCTTCTCTGATCAACATGTGCCAATGTCTCACTACCCTCACAGTACAGAACTTCTGTCTAATATTTAATCTAAATCTCTCCTCTTTCAGTTTAAAGCCACTCCCCTTTGTCCTATCAGTGCATGCCCTTGTAAAAAATCTCTCTCCAGCTTTTTTATAGGCCGCCTTAGGTACTGGAAGGCTGCTCTAAGGTCTCCCCTGAGCTTTCTCTTCTTCAGGCTGAACAAACCCAATTCTCTCAGCTTGTCTTCGTAGGAGAGGTGCTCCAGCCCCCTGGTCATCTTCATGGGCCTCCTCTGGACTCACCCCAACAGGTCCACATCCCTCTTGCGTTGGGGGTCCCAGAGCTGAACACTGTGTTGGAGGTGGAGTCTCCCAAGAGTGGAGTAGAAAGGCAGGATCACCTCTCTTAACCTGCTGATCATGCTCCTTTTGATGCAGGCCAGGATACAGTTGGCTTTCTGGGCTGCAAGCGCACACTGCTGGCTCATGTTGAGTTTCTTGTCAGTCAACACTCCCAAGTCCTTCTCCTCAGTCCGTTCTCTGCCCAACCTGTAGTTGTGCCTGGGATTGCCCCGACCCACGGCAGGACCTTGCACTTGGCTTGGTTAAACTTCATAAGGTTGGCATTAGCCCACCTCCCGAGCATGTCAGGGTCCCTCTGGATGGCATGTTGACTGCACCACACAGCTTGGTGTCATCATCAGACTTGCTGAGGGCACACTCCATCCCACTGTCCATGTTGCCAACAAAGACATTGAACAGCATCGGTCCCAATACAAACCCCTGAGGAACAGCTCTTGTCACTGGTCTTCACTTGGACATTGAGCCATTGACCACAACTCTCTGAGTGTGACCTTCCAGCCAATTCCTTATCCATAGACTAGTCCATCTATCAAATCCATGCCTCTCCAATTTAAAGAGATGTCCTTCAGGTCTTACTTGCGTTGGGGCCCCCAGAGCTGAACTCCCACAGTACTCCAGGTGGGGTCTCACAAGAACAATATATAAAATACTGATGCACAGAGCCTTACAGCCTGCCAGAGGGGTAAACTGTAACACAGAGATGAATGGCCTGAAGCGTTTAAAAATGTGTATACATTCTCTGGCAGTGGAGTGCTTACACGTATGTTTTTAGTCTAGGTGGAAAGCCACAGGAATTGGGTCCCTTGTTGAAAGGCTCTGAATCCTGTGCACAGCAACCTGCATTGAGTCAGAAACAAATCTGCAATGTAGCCTGGAACTGAAGTTGGGGGCCCTGCCTTTCATTCGCATCCTGACAAAAAATATTCCTCCATCACCCACATGACATCTCATGCAGGGGTTTGGAGAATAAAAGTTGAGTAACAGACCGAGTCTATGAAAGTTTTATCAATGATTTTCTGTTTTTTATGGAGTCAGTAGCAAGCGTTGGCTTGTGGTGATGAACGGAACAAGGTTGAGCTCTCACAGCTGTAGCTGTGGTTTTGTTGTGCTGCGCTAACACTGAATTACTGACAAATAGCTGGAAATGGATGCTCTGTGTGATTCCGAAATAATGTGAACTGACTGAACTTCTGTTGGGTTTTACTTCCATTTGCTTTTTCAACATGAGAACAAGGAGGGCATTGTTTATAACAACATATGTAAAGGCCCACAAGGAGAAATTATATTTTGAATTGACAGGGTCTTGAAAGTAGAAATGTGGTTTCCTAACTAAATACATTTTCAGACAGGAAAATGAGAGTTAATCAAAAGTTAGATGTCCTTGAAAAATCTTTCAGGGTTTTTTTTTTTTATTTCCTAAACTTTCTTGGAAACATTTGCAGCTGTCTTGATGCAAAAGTAATCAGAATATCTAAATATCTGTATTACAGTATCTCAGAGTCACACTATTTTAAACACGCTTGAGTATATTTCTTTATTGATGTGATTCAGTCAGAATGGGACATATCAGGAACAATAAATTGTTTAGAAAATGGAAACAATATATTTTTTTTAAATTTAAGGTAAGGTTAGGAAACCTAATTTTAAGGAAGTATAGCATTCTGGGGAAAATGAAAAATGTGCTAAGAGACTTTCAGAAAGGCATTAATTCAGTGAAAGATCCCATTCAACTTGAGTTAATTTGGGATAGGAGTCCATGTCTTACTAGTGTGTGTATTATCAAGGGAATATATCCAAAGGACTGATTTGATTTTTTTTTTTTTAAAGCTGTGCAGGACTAGGTAGTTAATGTGGAACAAAATAATTTGATGCATTAAGTTTGGAAATTATCAACAGAAAAAAGCATTGCTTTAATTCACTCAGAAATAGGATATGATGCTATACAGATCCTGATTCTACCTTGTCATGCAGTCAGACTACGGTATCTTCATGGATTTCAGTTGATATTGCTGAGTTTCCAGGACAATCATCAGTGCAGACTACATTTCATGAATGTTTTTTATTTTCCTGAGCCTTAAAATGGAGAGTAAAACTGGCCTCATTTAAAGTGGGTTGGTAAGCTAAATTAGTTAATAATTTTATAAAGCTTCCTGTCCTTGGGTAAAGTGTGCCAAGTAAATGTTAAAGATGAGGTTGCACTTCAGGAACAATGTCTTTGGAGATTCTGTTGAGAAAGCTATAATGGAAGTGATTGTTGTTGGGGGAATGGACCATGAATCTCTAGTTCTTTAAGGCCCTTGAAGTGGGTGGTTTCAAATGGGAAAAAAAAGGAAACCATGAATTCTCCTTATTTAACGTCTTGATACTCTTCCTTGTGACGGTCTTGAGGAGTTATTTCTGACTCTTTCATTTGTTTTTCTCAGGTTGGGGGTCACACCATGCTGCCCATTCGCTGGATGCCTCCAGAGAGTATCATGTACAGGAAGTTCACCACAGAGAGCGATGTCTGGAGCCTGGGGGTTGTATTATGGGAAATCTTTACCTATGGCAAACAGCCATGGTATCAGCTCTCTAACAACGAGGTGCGTTCTCAAACTGCATTGGGAAGGCTGGCACGTTAACTGTGTACCTTCTCTGGAGAAGGGACAGCAACAAATTTATTCAGTAAAGGCAAGACCCTTGGTACCAGGTATTGATAGTATTGTCATGAACTTTGGGGTTGAAGTTCTTCGTTTTCACCCTTTTCTCCCCAGAGTGGATGGAAGTTGTCCAAGCAGAGCTATACCAGTTGAAATTTAGTTTTTTCCTTTGTGTAGGATAGAGTCTGCTCTGGGTATTGAGACAGACCATAAGGCAATGAAAAGGAGCTTAGCTATCTCCTGAATGGGTTTTGGGTGGTTTCATTTCCATACCATACATGTCATTGTTGCAGGGTAGTTGTTCAAAACCGTTCTTCAATAGATCGAAGTAATTTGGTGATCTTTTAATTTCCAGGCAGTCAAAAGTCACTCCTTTCCGGGGATTAGCCACAGTGATACAGTTTAAGGAGGGAGGGAGGGAGAGAGAGTCATTGATGCTCTGTGTAAACTGGTTGAAAACTTAGACTCCTGCTGAGTTAAGGTAAGGTTGATAGATGAGTAGAGAGAGGGATTACTTCCTGGCTATCATTCCCTCATGAGTGAAAGGGGCAACGTGGGCGAACTTAACATCATGAAAGTTATTACTCCTTGACAACTTAAATTACAGTGATTTTTCCAAATCACATCCTGCTGCTTATGAGTCTACTTAGAAACGCAGCCCTTGACAGAGTTGGCTGGGTGACTGCCACTAGTGAGGCTGCTGTGGCGATTAGCTGTTAACTCTTCTATGGATGACCCTCATGTAGTTGGCACAGCTGCATTGATCCTTTTGCTGTGATTTCTTGTAGGTGATTGAGTGCATCACTCAGGGCCGAGTCCTGCAGCGACCTCGCACATGCCCCAAGGAAGTGTATGACTTGATGCTGGGCTGTTGGCAACGGGAGCCTCACATGAGGCTCAACATCAAAGAAATCCATTCACTCCTCCAGAATTTGGCCAAGGCATCTCCAGTCTACTTGGATATTTTAGGCTAAAGTCTCCTAGCATTTCTTTTTATGGGCTGCAGGAATGAATGTGTTCAACTGCCCCTGAACTCCATTAAAATGTGTTCTTAACTTTGACAGTATTAATGACAAAGTCGCGGAGAAGCTTTCAAAGGGCAAGCGATGTGCACTTCTCCATCTGTAGACACAGTATTGACTTTTTAGACATTACTGAGATGTATCTCCTCTCTCTCTCTCTCTCTCTCTTTCAGTTTCTATCATTTTTTCCTTTTCTCTTGTCTTTCTAATCAATTTGGCTTCTGCATTATTATAACTCTGCATAGACAAAGGCCTTAAAAACCTGATCAGCAGACTCTTCAGTTTGCCCACCACAACTAACAATGCCTTGTTGTATTCATGCCTTTGATGTGGATGAAAAAAAGGGAAAAATATATTTGACTCAAACTTTGTGATTTCTGCTGTACTGCTACTGGGAGTTTCTATGGATTCACCTCAATTTTTTTTGCTTCAGCATGTGGGTGGAAAAAGAAGACTGGTTTTCTCTACATGAAGCATGTTCCTTGAGGAGATAAAGCCAGATGGAAAGAAGACAGTCTTGTGTGATACACTATCTGGAGGAACTAGGGGATCAGATGGCATCCAAACCCACAAAAAACCCACTGAAAAGATTTGATGGAAGGCAAGAGGGGGTTTAGCACTTTCCCTGAGGAGTCTTTCTGAGGACTAAAAGGATTGTTCAAGGAGGTGCTTTGCCAGCACCTTTCATTGCCAGATTTAAGTAAAAGGGAAAAAGATGCTGCCTGCATTGAACACAATTACGTTACAATGTGATAAACTAAACACACCCCCTTATTTTGTCTTCTGGTAGGATATTGTCATGCCACTGGTATAAAAATGTTCTCCAGCTAGTATTTTTTAATAAAGGCTGAAGCTAGGCTTATAAATATACAGTATTAATTTCAGGATCACATGTTGAAACTAAGGATTTTGATAAGATAGGACAAGCTGTAGATGCTGGTGCAGGTGTATCTTATACTGTGCTTGTCCAGCAGCATATTCCTTCCTCAATCATTTTTCTTTTTTCTTTTTTTTTTTTTTATTGAACCATGCAGCAAACCTGTGCATGGTCTTTGTTGATTAATGCCCTTTGTGCAGAAACTATCATTCATCTTGTAGTACACCCTAGTAGGCATAGCGAACTCATAACAATATAGCTTATATTTCATTAGAAGAGGCTAATGGAGGACATTAGCCATGTTAAAATGCCTTTACAATGTTGCAGATACAATAGGCTGATATAACATTAATAATCTAAAGCACGGAGATCACTGGTTATGTTTGACACATGACAGGGGATAGAGATCTCTAGAGAAAAAATATTACTCTGAGTTTATGGCTTACTATTCAGAGCGCAAAGACTCTGAGCTCAGCACCGTGTTTGTATTGGTACTAGTGCTGTCATTACCAACATACTCTTTTTCTTAAAGAATTTATTTTTGGTTGGATTGGCATTGTATGTGTACAACATTTGCATGGCCACTGTGTTGATGACAGCTTCATGGGCATACCTGTTATTTTTCAAACTGGAAGTTTGAAGATTTCAAATTTAGAGTTAGGGTTATTTTTAATATGAATTCTTACAAATGAAAACCTACCTTACCTATTCCTCAAGACTTTTGCCTCCCTCTGTGAGGGAGCGTTACTGCAAAAAAAGTGATTGTTCTTTCAGTTTTCTCTTTTTGTTATTTTTATTGATATGAGCCAGATCAAAATAGTCCTTCATCTTTGTGTTGGGGATATTTTATTTAGTAAATTAAGCATTTTATTTTTGTAAGTGTTCCCATAGCACATTTAATATAATTTGCTTGCATATATTATTTATTAAGCACTTCAGGTTTTTTCTTCAGAAGCTTTGAGAGCTAGCTCATGAAGATTCTGAACATTTTCAAAAGAGAACAGTTCACTGGACACTGATGAAGTTTTACCCTTCTCAATGTCTTTGAAAAGGCAGCATTACAAATAAACATGACAGTGTAACTATAAAGCCATACTCAGTATTTCTTTAATAAACTAGATGTTATTTCTTAAACGCTACTGAACTGGAAACACACAAAAAGCCAGAAGAAGATTCCTACAAAATGGGCCTTAAGATTTTATCTAGACTGTCTTGGAAGTTCACAGAAAGCTAGATAAAGACTGAGCATCCAGTGAAACCCATTCTCTTGAGAATCTGAATGTTGTGTTTTAAAGGGATTTGAAGTTGATTTTCAAAATAGTGTTGGAGAAGAAAGGTGTCAGAGTCTGCTCTTACTGTGCAGTGGGAGGAGGCTGCAGCTGGTGGAGGGGGTGCTAAGCTTCTACCTGCTGTATTTTGCGTTAGTTTCTTATGAGCTGAAGAAAAAGGCATCTGAGATGCTGCTTCTATTGGAAAGCAGGCTCCAGCCTGAAAGCAAACAGGTGGGTTTTGCAAGCACTGGAAGAATGTATACCAAAAATAACCACAAAACCCTGAAAATGTACTTAGTGGCATCTTCTTTTTAATTTACTAGTGAGACTATTAGAGTCATTTCAGAGAATAAATAGTATTACAATGCATTGTGCAATAACATAGCAGTATGTTAAACTTCTAAAGGACCAAATGTTCTACAGAGCCACCAGTATGGATAACCTTGACCTATATCATTAGTGTTGTTGATAGTGCATAAAATATATAATCACAGTAGACAAGTTATAAACTGTAGCTATACATAGTTTGCGTTTGTTCATGAAAAAGTGGGTAAGTGTAGCAGAATGAGCAGAGAAGAGGAAGAAATGTGTTCAAATCACAATGAAGGGTGAGTATATGTGCATATTCATCGCGCTTGCACTGTCAGCTAAATTGTCTACACTGAGTAAATATGACAATCAGGCTCATTTGAAAAGTCTTTCTGGACTGTGCTATGAATTGATCATATATATAATATATATTATATATGTGTGTTTGCATATGGCATATATATATACACACATAGCATATACATGTATGCCTATGTCTGTTGTATTTTATTTATATATGTGCAGACATGCATGCACATTATGTGTGGGCTGTGTGTATATGTATAAATTTACATACACCTATGTTACAACAAATTATGATTAGTGCTAATAATAAATTGATAAAGTCTGCTAAGTAACCAAAATACCTTTTTTTTCTTTTGAAATTTCTTTTTCTATGTTTGTAAGATTCAATTTTTTAACTAACTGGTGTGCAGCAGAGGCAGTGCTAGAATGCCAGAGATATAACAACAAGCACTTTTTTTCCCCACATGATTGCATAAAAACATTTCTTCCATTCCCATCTCACTTGCTGATTTCTCACAACGAAATGAACAGACAAACTTCCGAGCTTGGAAGACAGAGTTTGTTTTACTGCCATTTCTGGGTTTGTGCTATTGTTGTTTTATTGTCCTAGAATAACAGTGCAGCTCCATTAGCATTTTATACTCGTCTGCAGTAATGAAGTAATTTGAAGAATGAGCTGGACTATTCAGACTGCAACACGACTTGTAGGACAATGAGAATGCCAAAATTCAGCAGTAATAATAGCAGCATTCGCCACACTCTTGTCCGTCACTCTCAATAGATCTGCAGAACTCAGAACTGGCCATGGAGAACAGATACTTGTAAAGCAACAGCACCCCATGATGCATGATGGAGTGTACCCTTTTTAAAAGGACTTCGTTCATTTTGATTTGTAAAACAATATATCTATATATTGTCTACAGTTTAATACGTAACTGCCTATTTTTTCTCATTCTTTCTTGCTCTTTCCTTACCGCTTTTGTTCCTTCTTTCTCGTTTCCTTTCTTTCTTTTTCTCATTTCCTGTTCCTTTCTCTCTTCCCTCTCTTTCTTTCTCTCTCTGTAACCCCCCACCTCACCTTTCTGAGCGATTGTTTCTGTTGTGGTTGATGTAGACTTATACAAAACACTTTAAAAAGAATTAACCCAATAAAATGATTAGGTCACTGGATGACTAAGGTACAATGCATATGTGTTAGAACAAGTCCGTGTCTGGGTTGTTGCAGCCTGTAACTGCATTTCAAATACTGCTATAAAATGTGTGGGAGGGAGGTTGAGAGGGGCTGGGGAACAGATTGGGGTTTCTAATCGAAGATGATGGTTTTGATAGCACAGGAAGTTGTAGTTTCTTGTGAGGGCTGGGATGAACCACTGCTGCTTTGAATCAAGAGGTCCTTTAGAGCCTTAGTTGAAACACCTTTGTTTGGGGGGGGGGGGGGGATATGCTACCTTCATCACAAATGTGAAGCAAAAAAAAAAAAAAAAAGTCTACATGTTGCAGGGAAAACACTGTGAATTTCACAATAGCAACCAAGTGACTATTTTGCCATCTTTTAAACATACGTCTCAGGAGAAGAAATGGGAAATGATGGGTGTGTTATTTTTCCGTCTATGCATTCAAGACCAGGTCTGTAGGGTTTTTTTGTTTGCTTGTAGAAGGTTCTGAGTGATGACCAGCTGGTATTTTATAAACACTGAATACTTCGGGCAAGGATAATAGAAGCTGCTAGTAATGAGGCCATTACACCTGATTGGAACATGTGAGAAAATAGAGATCAAATTGAATTTTTCCAGAGGCCTATATCTTGCAGCTTATATGTATCTTTCTGTAATTTAAAGAAAAGCAGCTAAGAATGTTTTATATACAAGTAATTTAATTCAACATTAATGTTTAACTGAATCACCAATAGAGAGAGAATCAATTAATTACGAAGTATTTGTCCCAGCCCTGCTTTCCACCTATACTTTATGTATATATATTTCTAGATATCGCTCTCTTTGTCACTTTGGTAAAGAGGAAGATATCTACATATAAATATAAACCTCTATATTGTCACCAAACTGTGACCTGGTGTGTAGAGCTATCTTTCTCCTTTCTATTTTCTTTTTTTTTTTTCTTTTTAACCCCTAACGTGATGTCTACGTGGAACTATTTAGTGGTTCTTGTTTTGCAGTTTGTTATAACAAGTCATTGCTTTAAAACTTTCATTGCATCTTGGCTGATTTCAAAGTGATGCTTAGGTATCAGTGTTAAAAAGTTTTGTTTGTGAATCATGTGACCAGCTTCTCTCAACATGACATGAAAAGTCTCTTGTATTACAGTGTATTTAATAAAAATGATGTCTTACAATAAACAATGTCATCCAAAAGAAAGATAAAATTATTACTTTGAAAGCCCTAAAAATGTCATGAAGTCTCATGTGCTGTTTTCTTTTATTTAAATGCCCTTGTTTACCTCCATTCTTTCAGAAAAGGATGAAAATAATGAACTGTTTGGTATGCATACACACATTACATATTTGCATTCGAAAGCTCTGAATAAAAAACAGGTCACTGAACTTGTAGTTGATGAAAGAGGAGACACGTAGTAACAGGGCAAAGGAAAACCCAACTTGAATGTGATGACAATCTTTTTTTATTCTTCATTTTCCAAATTAAGATCCTATTTGAATGCTTTTTCATTTGGGGATACGGCTTAGCAGATACCTGTTTATCTTCTAGCAGAAACAGGCGTATACATATTTTCTGTCTTTTGCTAAAAGTGTCCCTCAAACCACAGCCCCAGTAAAAATGTAGTTTGTTCTTTGTAACTCATGTGAGTCTAGAATTAATATATTGTGAACAAATACAGCATTAAATTGAGATCCTTGAAGAACATAATTAAGATTCAGAATGCAGAGTGCTTAGACATCCAAAGGAAGGTTCAGCAACTTCATTAAAGATCTCTCCACAAGCTATTGATCTAAATCAAGCCCTTCAAGGTTAGAATAAAACAATATGAGAGCCACTTTGTAGCTGTGTCTGCTTCCCTCTGGCAGGAGACCCCTTTGAGATTAGATGAGCTGGCTACAGGCATTCAGAAGGTCAAAGGAAAATAATCCACTGAGAAGAAGCCTCAGGATAAAGTTTGTCCAAAGCTGCGAAAATATCCTTGAACCACACTAGAAAGATTTGTTGGCAGTTGGTGTTCATCCAGTGACTTGGAACTGCCTTACCTGCTTTCATGGTAAAAGCGGATTCCTGCCAGACTTGGTGGGCTGAGTTGTGATCCCAAAATGAAACATCTTGCTGCAGACACCTGTTTGCTATGAAGCCTGTTTGGCAGCAGCAAGAGCTGCAGAAACTGCCAGCGCTGAGTCTGTGTAAGCATCACCCTGCAGTCCCTGCAGCATGGGCACGACAGCACACATACCTGCCCCACTGTTCCTTTTCACCAGGGATTCTTAAGGCTGGGTGTATGTAGCAGCAGCAGGGACTGGATATTACCACTCGTAACTGCTCTGCATCATGAGGCCAGATGAGCCAGCTAAGCCTATGGACAGCCTCAGCAGTACACTATTTTTTCAGCATGGCAGGTTAGTTGTTCCTCTCCTGTGTAGCCCAGCCCTGCCAAGACTACAGTCTGAGCTTCCTCTCCCCAGCAGCCCCCTCGCCTATCCACAGTGTCCTATAGCTGCTCCCCAGCTCATCCCAGCCTTCCCAGATGGTCCTTTAGGCAGGCAGGAGGTGTTGGTATGCTGATACCTGCGTTCATCCCTGGTTGAAGGAGGAAGAGTTCTGTGTGCTTTCCTGTCTTTCCCACCCCGGCACGTGTGGCCCTGCAGCATGCACCAGGTCACAGAACAGAAGCCCAACCTCAACACAATGGCTTGTCAAGGCTATTGTCTGCTGATTTTATTGCCTTTTGTTCACGCCAAATATAAGGGTAAAGGTGTTAGTTCAGGCTGCAGAAGGGGCTTGCAGAAGACCCATTAATGAGGCTGACAAGCTTCCCGATGCTTCAAAATGTATCAAACTTGGTAGCTTGTTTAAGGTCACTCTGCAGCAAGGTGCACAACCAGTCTCACACCCTTCCGCTTGCTGCTCAGCTGCAGCCTTACACAGCCTCGCAGCAGCCAAAGACCCACTAGCTCATACTGCACCTACCTTCTGCCTAAAACCCACAGGGAGCTGTGAAATGCCATAGGAGGGAATATGCAACACAAGTCATGTGCCTGCTTCTGCTAAGGCTCAACAAACTTCCACAATTGATTTCATGACAAAGAAGGCTTTGTGCTAAATGCTTCATACAGTAATCAATCATCTTGATTACTGTGTTATTTTAAAAGTGAATTCACAGTGCCTATTGATTACTCCCATTAGTATTTTTTAATGACTTCAATAATTTATTTTTAAATCAGTGAGAAAGTTTATGTTACAAAGAGGAATGACAACCCTTGAAAAGAGAAAAAGAAATCTTGAACGTCATTAGGAGAAGGTCAGGCATACTTTTCTAAACCAGCTCATAGGTTAGCTTACCAAAGCAGCTTACTAATATTTGTCATAAACCATAGGCTCTGACAGGCAAGACTTCATGCAAGAAAGAATGAATAATACTTGAAGTAATCACCCAAAGAATCACCCAACTCATTTCTAAGTGAGGAGTCCTGTGCTTTGACTCCTTGAGGGTGGTTTGATCTGCACAACACATTCAGGTTTCCTTCAGCATCAACTGCCTTTTGAGAGTTGAAGATTTTAGGGCTTGGGTCTATTTCTGTCATTGATGCAATGAAGAATACTAATAAAAAATACTAAAAAGAAAGGTCATAAGCGGAACAAGAGATGTGTGGAAAAACAAATGCTTTAGTTTCTTGAGCTGATAGTCACATCATGCAAAACATGTACCACATATTTTGCGGTATTGTACCACAATTTGAGCTAAAACTCAGCCTAGACCCATATTAAGAAGGATGCCGAGAACAGAAGAGATTGTGCTCTTTGTATTAAATGGTATACAAGGAAAGAAAAGATGGATGGGAGAAGATAACCCAGCAGTGTGCACTTGCAGCCCAGAAAGCCAACCGTGTCCTGGGCTGCATCAAAAGAAGCGTGACGAGCAGGTCAAAAGAGGTGATTATGCCCCTCTGCTCTAGTGGGACCTCACTTTGAGCATTGTGTACAGTTCTGGCGTCCTCAACATAAGAAGGACATGGAGCTGTTGGAGCAAGTCCAGAGGAGGGCTACGAGGATGGTCAGGTGGGTTGAGCACCTCCCGTATGAAGACAGGCTGAGAGAGTTTGGGCTGTTCAGCCTGGAGAAGAGAAGACTGCGTGGAGACCTCATAGCAGCCTTCCAGTATCTGATGGCGGCCTACAAGGATGACAGAGAGGGACTCTTTGATGCCGGAGAGGGACTCTTTATTAGGGACTGTAGTGACAGGACAAGGGGTAATGGGTTCAAACTAAAACAGGGGAGGTTTAGGTTAGATATCAGAAAGAAGTTCTTTACAGTGAGGGTGGTGAGACACTGGCACATGTTGATCAGAGAAGCTGTGGCTGCCCCATCCCTGGAAGTGTTCCAGGCCAGGTTGGACGGAGCTTTGAGCAACCTGGTCTAGTGCAAGGTGTCCCTTCCCATGGGAGGGGGGTTGGAACTAGATGATCTTGAAGTCCTTTCTGATCCAAAACATTCTATGATTCTAAGACCAGAGAGTGAGCAAAACCTTGTTTAAAATGTGATGTAAATATTAGCCATGTAGTTTTGCTGTCCCAGTGTCTAACCTTAAAGACAAATAAAACAGACACTTGACAAATTATTTACACGTATTTTGAGTACTTTCCATACAGAATATGTTTCCAAGCCTAGCAGTGCATTGTTATGATACAATGACTGCTAGTCTCATAGAAGGTCCAGGTCTGCCTCTCTGTTATCCTGATATTTTATTTTTTTTCTCTGAAACACTTTGTTTAAATACATAAAAACTGATAGTGCTGTTCAGTGTGTCACAGCATGGGCAGAGCTGACGCCGCATTAATTCATCTGAGTTTGCCAGCTAGCCCAGTTAGAAACTGTTGGGAATAAATAAGTAATTTATTGGTGATTAGCAGAGAATGGGAATATTGACACAGGTAACTTCCAGGGCAGGCTTCTGCTTGGGGTAACCCGAGTCCTTCTCTTGGGGTTGGGGATGCAACAGGACTGACAAGGCATTTAGCATCTTCTCATTCACAGTATGAAACCAATTTACATCTGATTTTGTGATGGCTAATCAAAGGGGAAAAAAAAAAATCTCCTCTCCAGAACACCTTTCTGTCTGCCCTTCTAGAAAGTGCCACCAGCCCTGGTCCTCGCAGCACTTTCTTTAAATTGAAACTTTCTTCTTCCCTGGCATGCATTACCAGGGCAGAGCCTTCAAATTTGGCAGAGGCTGTCAACTTCAGACAGTTCCATGCCAGCTGGTTTTCACACCTGTAAATGTCCTTTAATTTCTATGTCCTGATACTGCAAAGATAGCAGATGCTCTCAGTACTTGTGGCGGTAGGTGAACAGTATTTATAGTCCATGAAGTAGAGAGGGGAAAAACCATGTAAGTGGGAGCCAGCCAGCCTGCAAAGCTGACAAGAGATGAACTTGTGATCTACAAGCCCCTAAGCAGTGCCGAAAGGCTGTGGTATCTACCAAGGAGCAACATGTGAAGGTTTCTTCTCAGCATGCTCATCTCTTACAGCCCCAACACAAATGTTTCCCTCTCCCCTCAGACGTGGCAGTATGGGAATATAGACCAGCCACAGCATGGGTGTTCCTGCAAGGGAGAGCACAGCCCTCAGGATCATGTGGCTTTTGGGGAGAGTCCTGGCAACTAAGTGCCCCAAATCCCTGTGCCCAAGTGGCTGCACTGATTGGATTTCTGGGTGTCCGCATCCTGATAGAGGTGATGGGTATGATTCCTCTTTGCTGGCAAATGCTTGGTCCACTGCTGACAACAAGCCTCCTGTCCATCTGCAGTAAGGTAACACAGACCCATGGAGTGCTGTGGAGGTGGCTGGATCTATGTCCATCTTGAGCAGGGTGTGTGTGGCTGTGGGCATCCTGCAGCCTCTAATCCTCCCTCACTCTTTCCTACAGCCTCTGGAACAACGCAGGGCCAACACTTGAGGAGGAGGGAGGGAGCACAATTTCACTGAGGCAAAGGTCTGAGTGTGCAATGGTTTTGGTCTTGAGTGAGTCGGAAAAAGTGTTAATCACTGTGATTGGAATCACCTATCATCCCATCCATCACGAACACCCTGCACACAGCTGCTTGCACTTGATCTTCATGCTGCTATGGCATCAGAGCTAGCAAGTGGGCTGGCTGTGAAGCATGGTCTACTGCTAGAGACTATGGCACATCTCCTTAGGAGTACACCCTCCGATTTGCGTGGACCTGCTGGCTGGGGGATGCCTCTCATTGCCACTCAGGCAGCCCCCTGTAATATGCCATGCAGATGGCTGGTGACTGGGCTTGGCCCTGTGTCTTCTTCTTGGCCATTTTTTGGGTGCCTTGTGCAGTTTTTTGCCTTGCCCCCAGCTGGGGTTCTGGTAGAAGAGAACTGGCTGGATCCCAGCCCTGTGCCAGGAGGGGACCAGATCCCAGGCCCCAGCCATTCCCCTTCTCTCCATGAGGCATCATCCCAGCTTCTCCCTGGCACAGCAGCTGATAAGTCACCCAGTGGCAAAGCTTTGTAGCTTTAATGGTCTTGAGATTCAAACAATGAAATACCTATCCTGCTTTTATTGCAACAATTAAATCTGCTCACAAAGGAAGAACCAATATACCTTGTCGCAGAGACTATTTAAACTGTCTTCAGAGGCACACCACCTCTCACTCATGTGTTCTTCATGCAGGTGACACCCTGCACAGCACCAGCAGTATTTGCGGCTGTGTGCCTCCCCATTGCTGGCTCTAGGCACACCCTCCTGGGCCCCACACATTCCCACCACTCTTACTGAGGTCGGTTTAGGAAGCTGGCACACTGTGCATGGACAAACCCATTGTGAGGTGCCCCGGTCAGTGCAGTGCAGGGTGGGCAGAGGTGCAGTCCTGCTTTCCTCATGCATGCCACCAGTGCATTTTCCTAATGCTGTAGCTGATCACTGTTTCTAAAACAGGCTTTTTATTCATTGGGTGGGTTTTTTCAGCACTTTAGTCTACTGAGAGTACTGCTGACATCCCCAGCTCCTATAATTAATGTTTCAAGAAAAATCACAGCTGGGAACGGCAAGTCTTTAGGAGGCAAAATAAGACAAACATATGGATTTCATATCCCCTGCTCCCCTTTCCCCCTGCCATGCTCAAACATGGGGGTTTTGGCAGTCTGTCTTCCAGTTCCTACAAGCTGTTACACAAGAAAAAATGTCTCTGCAAACAACCCATTGTAAACTCGGGTCATCTCTTTCTGCTGATTTTTTTTGCAGTTTTATGATTTGGGGAATTATATTGACAAATGTCATTAGCACCAGTCTTTTTTAGCAATCCAGAATTTGAAGAGGCTTAGATGAGGGAAAACAGATGGAGAGTAAACACGATGCCTTTGATACCACAGAGGCCACTAAATAAATATACACTTCACTTGGTTAAAATAACACCTGTTGGCAGTAAATGTTGGTTTTTTACCAGCGGGGGTCTAATCCCTCTGGCAAGAACTAGGTGCTCTGCAAACTGTTCCAGTGCTCTTTTAGCTCACTTTGTGTTGTACAACCACATCGTCTTCCATGCTAGGCAGCGGGGTAGGGATCAGTGAAGTTTGTAGGTCACGCAGTTTTCCCAAGGCGTGCAAAATCCTATCGCACCATCATCTGTGTTGCTTAGCAGTAATTTTCAGACTAGATTTGCTGCTGAACACCTTCCTGTGAATGTGAGTCAGGGCAGGGTTCAGAGATGGCTTTCCCAAGCCAGAATGGTACATGATGCAAATTTGGTTGCTGGCTCTTTTTGAACAAAGTCAATGTGTTTTTTAGAATTCCAGAAACACAACCAATGGACTTAAATATTATTGATTTCAAATCTGTGGCATCATGCTCAACCTGGGTCTTACCATGATTAGCAGCATAAAACTAATAGGGCTGGTGGCAGTGGGGGCCATAAAACCCAAACCAGCAGAGACCGTGGGTTGCGGCATGAGTAACGGGGATGTCTCCTGGGACCCTGCCCAAGGACCAAACCCTGCTGTTGTTTTGCCTTTCAGAGGTCAAAAACCTGGAGTGCTCAGGGGAGCAGGTGTGATGAGAAAGGATTTGGGAAAGGATTAGACAATCTCATGTCAGAATAAGAAACCATGCTGGGGCCAGCCCCGCAAAACATAAAACTGACAGTCTGTAGCAGCACCTTGAAATGGTAGCAAAACTGTTGTTATACGTGAAGTGAAAACAACAGTAGTAGTAGTGAAAGGCAGCAAAGTGGTCCTGGCATTACATCTTTCCGGTTGTTTGGTTACCTGCCGTGTTACTGATGGCAGTGAATAACACTGTCAGATCAAGGTAACCCTTCCACTCTGTTATTTTTTCATAAAAACATGCCAGTGACCAAACCTATGTGGGCAGCTGGCATCCCGGAAACTAATGCAGCACAGAGTTGTTGCTTCTTACCATAAGAAGACACTGCCAGCTGCTGTCTTGATTCTGTCTTGCGCCACAGTTGATGATTCGCTGGAATGCAGGACACTTGCCCAGAGATGGACAAACTGGCGTGTCTTCTAGTGATGCTTTGGTGAGGTGGATGATGGGCAGCCTTCATCTCACTGGCTACCCAAAGTTCAGTTTCTACATCTTCCACGTCTGCTCTGACATAAAACCTTTGTCAAAAGAGACAAGTTACCATGGCAGTGCCTCTAAAATAGAATGAATCAAACACACATCAATACATACATAATAAATACAGTAGAGTACTACTTTTAATGCATGCATTATTCTGCATTCATTGGGTAGTAATTTGTGCAGAGGGCTGCAACTAACTCTTTTTCATTCTCCAAATCGGAAATGTTCTGTGCCTGGGAGGGAACAGAGCAGAACCACCAAGTGAGTAAAAAGACAGATCTTTGGTTGCTAAATTAGAACCGCTAACAAGGTTGTTTTTCATGGAGAGATTGATCTATCTCCCCCTGACCATACTGGGGGCTGGATCAGGCCCATGCTCTCAGAGAAATGCAGGCTTCTAAGGGGTTTTATTTTGCAGGAGATCGTGGTTGGTATTCCTGGTCACAGGATGGGGCAAAGACCTTGGCAGGTCAGAATAACATGGCCGTAAGCCAGGCAGAGGGAGCTCAGCCAGGTTCCCTTCCCTGAGACGGGAAGCATTGCATTCAAAGGCAGCTAGAAAACCAGCTATATTTACAGAGGTGTGAGGTGCAGGCTGTGATGTTATGCATTTGCCACCGAGGTATGGGTCTTCCTGGTTTGGGCTGTACACAAAGTCATAGAATCATAGAACAGTAAGGGTTGGAAAGGACCTTAATGTCACAGCTGTGCCAGGAAAGCTCACAGGAAAGTGCCATCTTTGGATATCTCCTAAAGCAATAGAACAACTGTTCTGCAAGGGTGCCTCAGACCAGAGTACATGGCTCTGCGCGGGATCTTTGAGCCTTATTAATCCATACTGGGAAACCCTTGCATCTCACTCGATTGCGTCTTGACACTTTCACATTAGAAGTGCTTTTCACAAGCCAGTCCGGACCAAGCTGTTATATTGCTTTGCTTAGCTGAGCATTACATCTTATTTATTTATTTATTTATTTATTTATTTATTCATTTTAAGGAAGGCTTTGTGTATCATGCTTTGGCACTTTTAGAAATCCTGATAAACTCTTTTTCTGGTTCAGTGGTTTGCTGCTCTAATTGACTGTGAGCCATGGAAGGTCTGTAACGAATATCTATGGGGAAACCTTTTCCATCCCTCCAGAAGTAAGTGATGAAACTTCCTTTGATACAATAGATGAGACTTGCAAGAGGTGAATTTATGTTCAGACGTTCCCACGCCACTCTGAATGATTTGGTGGAATGAGCAGCAGCATGTTTAACAACTTTTCAGTTAATTTCCTCATTCCTTATTTAAGTAACTGTTGTACTGATGTTGACACACCTATATAAACTTGTTAACATGAAGATAGGTCAATTTACTTGGCAGTTCTTTTGAACCTGATTCTGTTATGTTCACAGTTCACAGCATTTACTGTTGCATATGGTGCCACAAAATGAGGTCTGCAAGCCAGTACCATAATGACTTATGCTTCTTGCATCTTTATTGATACCTGCCACAGTAGTATGCTTGGGAAAAGATTGTCTTCTCCTGTGCTTATTCCTCCCGTTACTATAGTAGTTCATGCAGTTAGGACTGGATATTGGTAGTTATATTTTTGAATTGCTGCAACATAGTAATAATATTCAGTAAAGCATTAAAATGAGGATTTAAAATAAGCTACTATGTGAAAAAAAAGTATTAATGGTGCTTTGGTTTACTTGCATCTCAACATCAAGATAATAGTTCTTGGTGTCAGAAAATACATTATTTCAGAAAAAAATTAAGTTACTTCAATGCAGTTGTATAATATAGCGAAAAACCAGCAGCTATATGAAACATAGAAAAATACAAGCATACCCTAGGAACAACCAAAACAAGGTTCAACAAAACACAAGTGAATTGTTTCAACTATATATGCAAAAAAAGTGGAAATAGAAAAATTCGTGTTACCTTTGTTACATTTCATAACATGATTTGAACTTACTGGTGACAGAGGCTTTCTTGTTCTTTATTTCAGGGTATCCAGTTCTTAAAGGCAATTTTCAGGCTGAATAATTAGAAAACAATGACTCTGTATTCAAGCAAACTCAATCTTAAATTAAACGTCCTCAGATGCAGCAACCTCATTAAAACGGAGTCCATGTTTTTACTTCTTTCTCTTGCTCATGAGCATTTTTTACATTTATTATTATTATTATTATATACATGCTTTCCTATTTTCTACTTGTTTTTCACATATGAAAGGTACTTAGAAGTAACTGGAGTCTGCAATGAAAGTGACTGTAGCAATATGCAAATTACTAACAAGTGTACACAAAGGAAAAAAGTAATAGAAGAGAAAAATTTGTGCTCACACACTTTTCACTTATCTAGTCACTATCCCTGAGATTACCCAGATGCTCAACTCTTACCCCTTAAGTGGCTTAACAAAGTATCTCAGATGGGTGTTTGTTGTACCAATGACAGGTTGAAGTCCTCAAATGGAAGTGACATTAATTGAATGGTTCCCTTATTAAAAGTCAGGTGAAAAAAAAGCTGTAAATTGTATGATCTCTGTTCAGATCCCTGAGCTACTTGGCTGTGGTCCCCTGAACCTCCCAGGCTGCAGAGAGCAGGAAATGGTCTCTGCTTCAGGTGGTATTGTTAGTACCATCCCAGATGTCTCATACAGTGAGCTGATCCCACCCCACAGCTTCCAAAACTATAGATTAAATGTGGGCAGCTGCTTGCCAGTATACTGTATATGGCTTTATAAATGCCTGTCTCCATAGTATGCAAAATGGGAAAACAGTGACATTCTTTGAAGAGATGAACAGGACGGTTTACACTTATGTTCACTTTGGGCATTTTAACTGGAATTAAGGCGTCTTTTAAATTTCTGTATACTTTTTCTTGTGTTTTGTATGCCACTGGATGTCCATCTCTAAACTGAAACACACGAAACATGTCTATTCCTGAAAGCTGTTAAGTCTGGGATGGAAAGAACTATTTAAGACATTAATTCCAAAGGAAATTTTTTTTCCAAATTATTAAATACGTTAATGATTTAAAGGAGTAAGAAAAGAAAGGAACAAAACCTAAAAAAACCCCACTAAACCAAAGCCACAAAACTTGCTGCTGTTTCTTGGCTGGATATATGTACTTGCTATGCAGTACAAACCACAGTAAACAGAATACTCATAATTATCTTTAAAAATGAAAACAAAACTAAAAAAATACACCAACTATTAAATAAAAGCCACTTCACTGTTGTATCTGAAGATGTTCTTTGGATGAGAGCTTCAAACAGAGGTTTACATTGAGGATGGCTCCTCCTCTGGTAGCAATGATGTTTATCTCAGTGTATCAGGCAGAAACAAACAAAATTTATAGGGTGACAAAGATTTTAGTCTGTAGTGGATCCTAGACTGCTTATTGGGAATAATGTAATTAAGAAATAGCAGAAAAGAATGAGGGCAAGTGAGCCTTATGCCAACAGAGAACATTTCAAAATCACCTATCTACAAGAATTCATGTAAAGAATTGGGTTGACACAAACAATTTGTAAATCCCACTAGTTCTGTCTGCAAAACAGAGCTAGTCATTTCTTTGTGAGGAAGATGGAGTCTGATGTTCATGTAGCCCGATGTTTTTTTCTCTTCAGAAACACAGTTGAGCAAGACCATGGTTTATTTTTGGTGCTTTTGTGGACTTCTTCTAAACTGCCCTTTTTCTTCTCTGTTGGGCTGTGTTGAGCTCTGAGATTGGGGAGGTAAATAAAAAAGCATGTGTAAGACTGCATGAAGAATTAGAAGAACTGGAGGACGTAGATGTAGAGGATTGCAGGTGGGGTAGTCCATCTTTGCAGGATTTACAGGGTGAGAAAGGGTGAGGAACGTTAGAAGCCTGAGAAAAAATTACCACCAATGTCAGAAATTAGGTAGCTATGAAGATGCATTTTGATTAACAGCCTTTCTAAATGCTTGTGTGCATAGTATCTGAAACAGAAAAATGTGGTGACATGTCTCTGAAGCTATGAGCAGGACAGGTCACCATTATCCTCACATTTGACACACTAATTTAAATTAATACTTCCTTTAAAACCTTATATATTTATTCCTGTGTTTTGTATGCTGTCATTTGTTCTGCTTTATGTATTGATTCATATGTCCTGTCACCAGAAAAGAATGGATTGATGTAGAGACAGAATGACACCAGTAGGAGCAGGAAAACAGGGATATCATGCACAGCTGCACACCTGTTCTTAGAAAACAACACAATACAAACATTTGGAACCAGCTAGCATGTTGACTCCCAAATTATACTGCGTCTTTTGGAGCACCTTTTGTCAAAATAATAACAAAGCTGTCTACAACCTTTCCTCCCAATTTTAGCTTTTGCCAAGTCCAGAAGTGGCCTAGGGTGTCAAACACTGCTTTGCACAAATAAATAAGGAGAAGGGAGGTGAAAGGCACATTAAAAAAACCACAGAAGTGTATTTTTAAATGTTGTAGTACTAATTAGTTTTTCTTAGATGTCGTTCAGCTGTCACCAAAATAATAGTTTAGAACATTACTGGAAACACTGGCAGAGAAAATCAAATGAAACCTGAACTGAAGAGAAAACATTAGTTGTAGCTGCAGCAAGTGAAAATTTCCTACCAAAAAACTGTTACACTGAGAAAAACATGCTTTTCCCAGAGTAGTAACTCTATTTTAATCTTTACCTGTCAGCTCCCTCTAATTAACAAGAAGGCTTTAACAGTCTGTGAAATCACCTTCAAGAGGACAGTGGCCCTCATTAAAATCTCAATTATTTTTTCACAGAATCTGAAATAGTCTCACCAGAAAGACAAAAACTAATACTAGATTAGCAGAAGCAGCAAGGTTTGATTGGTAATCTTGAGTGGTCTTCACTAGGCACATTACATCTAGTAATGCGTTTAATTTGGTTTTAAGACAGTTTGAAATCTTTTTTTATTCTGTATTGGCCTTTTGTTTTTGTTTGCTCCTAGGGACATAGGAACAGCCTGCTGAGTTCATCTGCTTTATGTCAGTCAAAATGTCTCTGTACAAAGCAGAGGGAACATTACTAATGGAAAATACTGATTTAAGAAAAACAGCAATATTACACTGAGCATATAGCAATTCCTTCTCAATATTTGCAGATTATTAAAACCACTGAAAAGAAACTATTTAAAAGAGTAATTAAATCCATAAAACAGGCCAGAATTAATTTCCAGTTGCTTTTGTATAATTTACTTAAAAAAGGCTTAATAACAAATTTTGCAGATATGTATAAATTTTCCAGAAGAATAATTCACAACCAAACATTTTTCTTCCTTGCTTAAATTTTCCCAGAATATTTCAGCTTCACTGAAAGAAGAAGGCCTAGTAATGGTAATTCAATTAGTTTCATCCACTTTTGCTCAAGAACAAGATTCATACATGTGGATCCAAGAGCAGGACTATGATTTTCACCCATCTCTTCTGAAATGTGTTGCATTTCCCTGATTAGATTTGTAAAAACTGTACTTTGTTGATGGCAAAGGATACATTTCAGGAAGACTCTTGTTCTTCTAGTAAAAAGCTTGTTAACGTTTTAGGCTGCATTTCAATTGTTACTGAACACTACTAAAGTATCCAAAAAAACTTGGAGACAACTAACAGAGTGTCACTTTCCTTCATATATGCCCTTACACTGTAGAGGGAAGAAAGCAGAAAAAACCTAGACTTAAGTGTGTTGTCTCACACTGTTGTGGTGCAAAGTGTGTGCCAAAGCCCAAGGCCTTTTTTTCTCGTATTGAAGTGTGTTAATTTGTTCAAAGCCCAAAAAAGTCCCCAGGAGTATTTGCAATTAGCTGACTGGCCTGAAGTCAAGCCTCAAATCAAATGAGACATTAGTAATCAAAAAGGTATTTAAGGATGGTTTTGTGGTTATATTTTATGCATAGAAGGATTCTGGAACTGTGGTATGTCACATAAATATAGAACTAAATATTTTACCAGTTGTTTATGAAAGAAAACAATTATTTTACTTTTGATCCATTTTAATACTTCAATTTTTAATTGCAATAAATTTTGGCAGTTTTAAAAAAGCACATGCCTTTTATACCAGCACAGAAAAACACACTCACATATACACATGCGCGTATGTGTCTATTTAAAGTACTGTGAACACTATTTAAATTTTTCTGCTCTTTGTTGCATTCAGCATGTATTTACTGTAATGGCATGAGAAGCATAAAGTGCCCAGTTAATCTTTTTGTAAGTGCAAGATAATTTTTGAACTATATTATATGAACAAATAAGTCTGCATGTATTTATTTCTGCACATATAAATAAACCAACAATCTAGCAGTGACTTTTTGTTGTCAGCAAACTGCATCGGACTGTGATTTTGAATATAACTAAGTCACCTATTTACTCACATGGAGGGCAAGATGGGATAATTGTGTTAAATAATTAATTAACAGGATGAAAGTCTAACAAAGATATCTGAACAATAGGGCAGAATTTCAAGGTCTCATCTGGAAATAAACTGTGCTTTTGCTTTTGCTGATTACATTTAGGTATAATTTCCAATACATTAGAGAATATACTATGCCCTTCCAGAGCTGGGAAAGCATCAATTCCAGGCATTTGGTTTTGAAAGTATTTTAAATATTACCAAGGAGACAATTTTCTTCTTGTGTGATGATATCCTTTTGGCTCCAGTATAGAAATCATTACATGTTTTTGTAACCATAAAGCCATATCAGAATGCATCATCCTTCACAAATGCAAGTTAAACTTCACTTGTGATTAAATTTGAATGAAAGGAGATCGCTAATTTCTAACAAACTTGTTGGACGTCTGTCTTTGTTGTGAAGCCTGCAGAAATTGAATCTCTTAACAAGTCAATCGCTCTACACAGAAATACTAATACATGGGAGATCTTGGCAGGATGAAGAAGAAAAGCATATTCTCCATTGCACGAAGCCTCTGAAGCGAGGAGTAGCCAACTGGTGAATGAAACGATGAGACTGTTTTTCAAATGGGACAAACAACCTTCAAGCAGAGTATCCTTCTAGCTAAAATATCTGGTTTTAGGGTATTGTTCCATAGAGGTTCAACAGGGACTTGTGGTCCATTCAGCATGGAGTTGGACCAACGCCACACTCAGGTACATGTGTGGCCACACTGACGCAGGTGCCAGCTCACAGGCTTTACTAACAATGAGTGCAAAATAAGGTCATTTGAGAGATGCACTTTTTAGGGCATAAGCTTGCCAGGACACTGAATCTCAAAGACCAGATCCAGAAACAGACCAACAAAACATGAAAAACAAGCCCTATGCACCACTACATTGTGCTGCTCCTGACATGTGTGTCATGCCAGATATGAACCTCTTCCCAGCCACTTGCACTGCTTGTGGCCCTGAAATTGTCAAGGATTCTGCCATCACAGTGAAACTGGCGTGAGAAACTCAGGTCCAAAATGGGAACTAGTTCATTAAGGCTGCTTGTGAGAAATGATTTATGAAGTTGAAGGCCAGAAGAGACCATTAGATCATCTAGTCTGACCTTGTGTACATCACAGGCCGTTACATTTCATCTAGTTATGGCTGTATTGTGCTCCATTAACTTTGTTTATTTATGTGTGCTTTCCTGTAAGGCAGCTAGACTTAAAGTCAGGAAAGGGAGAGGTGAATACTCATTACTTCCCTTAGAAATGCATCTAACAACTGGTCCCTCTTGGAGCAAGTAAGGAAAGGTGTGTCCTCAGTTTTCATCTAAGTATATCACACTTTTTCCATATGCTGACTTTTTTCTGCCTTTCTGAACTAAATTAAAGATCCTGTGAGAACTGCCTATTTTCTTTCCACCATCAGATTAATTCTTGTTTATTTGCTTAAGATGTTTTCTGATAAGACAGACCAAATTTATTATGTTCCTGTCTGGAAGATGTTCTACTTGTTTCAGCACTAGTATCAGTTCTGTGTTTCTTCAGGTTTTTTCAGTGTTATTTTACAATTGTGCAGGGTTCTCCTAGAAGTCAGCTTTGTACTGTGCAGAGATAAAATTACTTTAATCTCTTCTCCTATTCACTTCTTCCCTGTTCGTACACTCAATGCTCTTATTAACTTTGTTATCATTTCCCATGATATCAATTCCCATTCTCTTGCTGAATTGCTTTTTGCATTGTGTCCCCTAATGCCTTCTCAGGGCCATTGCGCCCAAGCATATGTTTCCACATACTTTCAGGACAACCTGTCTGCTTTGCTCCTAAGCATGCAATCTAGCACTTACCATACATTTTGTTTAATAGCCCCAGGGTCCTGCTCTGTGGACTTTTATTTCTTTTTATCACTTCATTCCTTTCCGTGGCGAGCAAACTATTAAAATCTATAGGACCCTCACATAAATGGTATCTCGCAGCCTCATGCCACCTTGTGATCACATTAGAAATGAAAGTGCTAATGCACCACAAAGTAACTTTGAGGTCTCTGAGTTAAAGGCCTATTTGTGTGCCTGGTCTTGACAACTTCAAGCACTTGCCACTCAAAAGCTTAGGAGCGCACACAAAAATTAAGACCTTCTATGTTATTACCATTCTTAGTTTTTAATCCGCCAGGACGCTGAGATCACATTTTCCACATTATTTCCATTAAGACTGAAAACGTGCGAAGAAGAAAAAGACAACAATTTCTTATTCAAATCATAATGTAAGGTCTTAAAAATGAAACTACTACCCTAGTGAACTGGAGACCCAGATGGACTCACAGAAGTTAGCAGAACTGCAAAACATTATTGAAATGCTTTCTCTTGAAAGCTACTGTTTCTCAAATAAATTCAGCACCATGGTAAACAAACTGTTAAGTGGAGATAGACAGCATGGGATTTCTTCTTTCATGTCAGATTTTTTCATCCTGAACATAAGGTCAATGCCATGATCCTCCTTTTCTAAAGACTACAGCACTCTACTGTGAAAAAAAGAGATGTGGTTTGCATTTATATTGGTCACAAAGTGTAATTAGCAAACAGTCAACATCAAGTTCCATTGCTATAGTTTATTTTATTTAAATGCATTTCTGCATCCACCTTTGTTTCACAGAGGTGTACTTCAGCTTTTGAATGCATTGCTGGAAAAAAGAGACAATGTGCGCTGAAGCTGGAAAACCCCATGCTTCGTAAATCAAGGGGACAATCTGGCCTTCATTATGGAAAACTCAGGGTGAAACACTGGAGCGTTTGGAGTCAGTGGAAAAACTCCCATTGTGACAGAGGTCACGTGTTTCCTTTGCATTCTAATGTGAGTGTTGGAGAGATTAGTCTACACCTTGCATGTTTTCCCATGTTGTAGGTTCACCAGCCTCCAGTCTGCAAAGCAACATATTAATTGAGATGCATTCAAATAATTTTCGTCTTCTTTCAATCTTTGGTGTCTCTCTTAGGGCTAGTTGAAAGTTTGTCCTGGGTTCAGCTGTAACAGTTATTTTTTTTTCTACTTCCTAGTAGCTGGTGCAGTACTGTGTTTTGGCTTTAATCTGAGAACAGTGCTGATAACACACTGACATTTTAGTTGTTGCTCTGTAGTGCTTACCCTGGTCAAGGATTTTTCAGTCTCTTGTGCTTTGCCGGTGAGGAGGGGCACAAGAAGTCAAGAGGGAGCAGAGACAGGACACCTCACCCAAATTTGCCAAGGGGGTATTCCATACCACAGCACGTCATGCCCAGTATGTGAACTGGGGGGAGTCACCTGGAAGGGCAGATTGCTCCTTAGGTTGGGCTGGGTATCGGTCAGCAGGTGGTGAGCAATTGTTGGGTTTTTTCCTTTCTTCTTTTTAGTTTTATATTCTCTCCCCTTGTTGTTTCCCTTATCATTATTATTACTAGTGGTAGTAGTAGTGGTTTTGTATTATACTTTAGTTACTGGACTGTTCTTATCTCAACCCATTGGGTTTATATTCTTTTGATTCTCCTTCACATCCTGCCCAGAGGTGGGGGGAAGAAGAGAGAAGTGAGCAAGTGGCTGCGTGGTGCTGAGTTTCCAGCTGGGCTTCAACTATGACAAAGCTGAACTCCCATATTTGGTAATAAATCCTGACATTTAGCTAGCAGACTACAGGGAAGCATTTCCTGAACTCTTCCACCTCTTCTCAAGAGAAATATACTTTCCCCACCCCACCGAGTTTGTCTTTCGTGTCTCTAGGTGATGGGCCTGGGATGGAGGATGCAAGTACAGGGACAGCCTGCTTTCTGCCCCAGCATGCAAGGCCTTTACAAATCAGCAGCAGCAGAACAGCTTTGCTCCTGTGATAGATGGATGCTTTCCTCAGTATTGCTCCCAGGACACATCACTAGAGAAAGTCATGATGCCAGAAGAAGGGATGGAGTAAGAATGATTGATGCATGCGCAGTCAATTGGGTAGATTCAAAAACATATTACCAATGCTTGTTATTCTGAATACCTTATGGTTATGCACACCTATTGCAGACGGGCTGTTGTCTCAAAGTTTTTCCACCCAAAAAACTGCAAATATCTTTCTGCGTGCAAGAAAGAAACCTCTTCCCCCCTACCCATAACAAAGGTATGTTTGGTGAACAACCTATATAAAGTGCGTGACAGGGAACCACATCTGGACAGTGCATGTGAGATCTAATACTGTCTGATCTCCTGACGCAGAGAAGTAATGGGAAGGTGGGAGAGCAGAATGCAAGGGAGCCATGTTGCCCTTGGTCCTGCTATCAGTTCCCTGCAGCCTTTCACCATGTTTGTTGCTTGGCAGATTGTCCTTACACCACCTGGTGCCTTGCTATATAAGTGAAATGCTGCCTGAAAAATTAATTACCTGTCTGGATCATCCTGCTTGTTCTCTTTAATTTATCAAAAAAATCCAACCCCAAAACCCAAATATAAAAGGGCAGGAAAGTCCTGTCAGCTGGCACAGAATGACATGTCTCTTGTGTTTTCAGCTGCTACTCACAGAGATAGTAAGGAGAAAGTGCCCGTGGTCTCCTGCTGAGCCAGGGATTAAATAGCGTGCTTGAACATAGGAGATCTGGCCTGAAATACTGTCTCAACAACATTCAGAGCTTGAATTAGAGACAAGTGCAAAATTCTTGCTGCATGCAGACTCTGCATGTTCTTCTCATTTTCAAGTCCAAACCCAAAACAAAGGATTTTTGTGTTTCCACGTACGTTTCATGATTTTCTTCAGCCAGCACCACTCAACAAAACAGACTTAACTTCGAAGTCACTTTGGTTGATCCAAAGGTTAATTTGTGCAGTGCTATGTGAAGCAGGCCAGTGATAAGATCTGCAGCTGGTATCAATCACTGATACTCCATGTAATTCAATTGCCAGTGGGGGTAGACATCAGCTTTATGGTCTTGTTCCTGTTCTTTCCTTGGTCCTATTTGCACATGACAAGTGGGTACCAGAAGGTAAAGCAAACAGGGACCCAGACTCAATTTTCTGTGGGTAGTAGCTGTTTGAAAGGGAAAGAGTCATCACATCAGGAGAGACATTGGAGTCTAGTATGGCAGCCCAATCTGCTCCCCATATTAAAGCCAGTGCAATGAAGAAAAGGTGATGGTTGATCGTAGTAGGTGACTCTTCTGAGAGGTACAGAGGCACCCATTTGCAGATCCATCACACTCTCTAGGGAGCTGGGCTGCTTATCGGTGTCTTGTATCATGGATGTCACTGGGAGACTACCAAGACTATCAAGACTCGTACAGTCCATGGACTATTATCCACTGCTGTTGTTTGATGTTGGCACCAGTGATATATCCAGGAGCAGTCTGAGGAGTACCAGGAAGGACTGCAGAGCCCTGGGAGCAGTGCTAAGGAACTCAGCAGAGCAGGTAGTTTTTTATCAATCCTCTTGGTCAAAAGGAAGGAGTTGGGAAGGGCCAGTTGAATCTGGCGAATCAGCCAATGGTTACAGGACTGGTGCCACAGCCAGAGAGTTGGCTACTTTGGCCATCGGACTCACTTTGAGAAACCTGGTGTACTGGGGGCTGAAGGTGTCCGCCTGGCAGACAAGGGGAAGAGCATTTTCGGTTATGGGCTTGCCAAGCTGGTGGATTGCCAAGAAGATTTTAAACTAAATTTGCTGGAAGAGAGGAACCTCAATCCTTCCTACTCTACATTTTGATGCCAGTGCCAGCAAGAGATGCCCAGAGCCTGGAAAGGGATCACAGATCAATAAGGAGAGCCCCTAAAGAGCAGCGCAAATGAGTTCCAGCCTCTCCAGCCAGTAAGTTGTCTTCATCGGGGGCACAACTTGGATGCCACTATGCAAACAGAAGTACCACAAGGAATAAAAAAGGGTTTATTTTAAATATTATTCTGTAGTGCTGTTGAAGCATCATGTGGTCATTTGGCAGCTGCCTGGGAAAGCTGGAATTAGCATGTTACATCACTAAGATGACGGTGTCCTCATCCTATCTGAGCAAGTCTCTGTCCTTGGGTGGCTTGACTTTCCCTTACCATTACACCATCTCCAGCAGAGCAAAACCAACTACTTCTAGTCCTACCCCTAAGGCAGTCAATGAGGAACTGTGAATAATGTTAAGGGGACAAAATCTCACAATCCAACAAGTTGAAAATATTGGTGATTTCCTCTAGTTTCAGCAGAACTGTCAAAGCTGAGATTGTTGTCTTTCTTTGTACTGCAGGACATCTTCTCTCTCATAGTTTTGTGTACGACAGTGGGAGAGGTCACACAGATTGACCCTTCACCAGTATTCAAAGTATTGAAGGACGGGTAATTTCATAGGGTCAAGAGGAAATCAGAAGTCAGTGATTTTTGCTTACTTCACTCTCTGAATGTTTGCCCACTTGTGGTGTTTATTTGAGATCCATGTGAAGTAGGATGGGCTCCTGCTTATTGAATCTATATGCCTTCCTAAAGCAGTGTTTGTGTCTTCACGATCATGGTACGTGGGACATGAACATCGTAGTAAAGATGTAGCTGCACCTTGAAGTTCACCAGAAGGGAGTTGCATGTGACAGGTAAGCTAGGGGTGAACTGATTAACAGGGACACAAAACCTGTCCTAAAATCAAGGCAAACACTGAGACCATAGCATGTACTCCTCTCTATCTTACTCCTGTCAGAAAGATTTCTGGACAATCCAAGCAAGAGAAATGAGGTTTCCGTAGAGCCTCTATGCCTGAGGTTTTAGATGTAACAATGTAAGTACTGTTCAAAAGAAATAAAACTGGCTCTAAACGAAAAGTGAGGGCGTCACTGATTTGAAGATAACAACCATCTCCTGTTTGCTTAAACTTTCATGTGTACACAAGCCCACAAGTACACTTCAGCTGATTAAACTATCTTTCTGCTGAATACGAAAAGACTGCACACACACAGAGGGTAACAAACTAATTATCTAGACCACTGGTATCCAAGATACAACCTATGAAGATTAACGTTTGCATTTTCTCTTTGAGTGAGTGAGAGTGGCCTTAAATAAATTGCACTGAATTGCAGCAATGGACAATGAGAATAAATCAGTTTCCTATTTCATTTCCAGCCCTATTATATAATCTCCAGCTGATCTGAGGTGATTTCCACAGCTGGCAGAATATGACGACTACCCTTGGCTATGTATTGTGGTTGGTAATATCTTCAACACAGCAGTAAAGACTACTACAACAACAGTGGCTTTTGGTCTCTGAACTCCTGCCCTCCCTGTCCCCAGTGCCAGCAGCTGTGGGAGCTGAAGCAGCAGTACTTGAAAAGGTCCATCTGTCTTTCCCATGCCCATTTTTTACGCTCAGAGAAAATGTGTTTGCTCTGATTGTGGACAATGGGAGCTGAAAGAGAAGCAGTGAGATGGAGGGTTCCCTTGCGAACCTGGTCCATGCGCAGGCTGCTTCATCCCAACTAATTCTCACCTGCTCCCAGCCGAGAGGGTCAGACTCATGGAATCTGACATCAGTGTGAGGCAGCAAAATCACTATGTCCCTAAGGGCCAATCAGCAAGAATGAAATTCCTTTTTACTGATGGTCACTGCTTGATAGCAGTCTTTCCAGTGTTTGAAGTTGCTGCGCTGGCAAATGATGAAGGCGACAATAAGGTCGAAAACTGGCAGAGAAGTAAGTTAAAATATAAAGAGGAAGGGAAGGGAAGGGAAGGGAAGGGAAGGGAAGGGAAGGGAAGGGAAGGGAAGGGAAGGGAAGGGAAGGGAAGGGAAGGGAAGGGAAGGGAAGGGAAGGGAAGGGAAGGGAAGGGAAGGGAAGGGAAGGGAAGGGAAGGGAAGGGAAGGGAAGGGAAGGGAAGGGAATTAAAGCTGGTCTTGCAGTGACAAATAGTCATGAGAATAAACAGGAGCTGTATTTTCAAAATGTCTTTATAAACAAAGACCACCACACTCAATCATTTTTATGTTTTGGGTTTTGTTGTTGCTCTTGTGCACACAAATAACACATGACTATACCCAAACTGCCCCAATGTTAAGAATTTCCCAGCTGTTGAAAAGCTGGTAAATGTATCTGTTAACACAGGCTCCTTGGCAGCCAGGCAGGATGGTGCGCTGAGCAGCACAGAGCTTCCCCATCATCCCTAGGCAATGATCTGGGGACATCATGGATTACACATGCGGGCAACCTGATCTTGGGGCAGGGAATGCGAAAGACAGGATCTGCTTCGTGCACATTTCAGCTGAGGCTAGGTCAAAGATATCAGGACACACTATTATAACACTGAAATCTGGTGCCAAAGTGTGAAAAAGGCAATGTCTGCATATAATTGCATCTACAGAGTGCAGCCTGAAATGAAACGGTTTTGAAATGGAGGCCCTTTTTGGAAAAGTGCTCCAAAAGTCTGCTTTCAAATTGGAAATTGTATCTAGCACATCGTCTATGGTTATTGGCCATCTTAGCTTTGCCCCAGAGGTTGCCTGAATGTATAGGATTGGGAGAGTTGATGTTAACAGTAATGTATAGATGTACTTTTGCCAGTCTGGAGAGAAAAGAGGAGTATAAGTGACACATTGGGGGCGAAACTAGGGCCATGCTGTGGTTGTCTTTTAGTTTAAATAGTTTTGGAAACAGTGTCTGTGGTTTGGTTTGGGTTTTTTTTCTTGGTGTGGTGTTGTTGGAGGGGGTAGGTGGTTTTGGTTTGGTTTGTTTTGTTTAATCTTATAAATGGGAAGGTGTTTATGGTTCTTTGTTGGTTCTTGACTTGAATGTTTTATGTACTGTTGCCTTCCCGAGGAAAATCATAAAAAAGTCAAGTGATATCCATAGTAGTGACCCTTAACAGCACCTGAAAATCTGTCAAGTATTTCAGGATGCTGCAGAGATGATCAGAGCTTAAGGACAAGCAGTATATTGCAGCCCTGAGTCAAAAATCTATTCCTCTTGAACATACATTGAAAAAAATACCTATGACACTGATGCAGAATATTACTACCTTTCTCTGTGTGCATCTTTTTTTATATAACCACTATACATTTGATTCTTTGGTTTGGGGCTTTTCAAGGGGTGTGTGGATATGCAGCTGTGTGTGTATTTGTGTATACACACATTCTCACATACAGAGAGCTGTTTGCCCAATTTTGCAGGCACACATTGTCTGGCTTATCGGCTGTCACAAGCACTTGTTGATTTTACTAACACAGCCAGCCAAATTAAAATTAAAATCCAATGTGATGTCTTCTGTGCAGATTCATCACTCCATCATATGACAGAGAAAATTTTTGTGTTGGAAGATTTATTGACCTTGGACCTCTGAGACCCCGCTGTGTAGAAATCATGGAAAAGGATGAATAATAGATGTTTGGCCAGGTAGTTACATACAGTGATTGGCACCTTTTATTGCTTGTCTTCAGGGCTAATTTAGTGGTACTAGTTTGTGATACAGTAAGGAACATTTTCATTTTGCCAGACAAATCAAAATAATAGAAGTTCATTCAGTCAGTATTTATTTTAGGTTCTTTACAGAAGGAACTTTTGGCCATAATATCAAGATAATTAGGAAATTATCTATTCTGATGGGTACTAAAAGCATTTCTGACAACTCCACTGACTGTCAAGGTGGTTCCATGGGCACTTAGGTACATTTTACAAATCCGTCCCTGTGTCTTTTGTGTTTATAAAGTATTTATCCCTAAGGACAGAAAAGGTAATCTTAACATCAAATCATTATAATATCAGATTGCACACTCATTACTGAAGCGCTCCATCAAAAAATCTGAAATACTTCTAATATAGACAGAAGTATACGAAATTTAGCTAGATTATATTTCTCTAAGAATACATCAAAAATCTTTTGCATAGCAGTATCCTTTCAGACTTCTGATTTAGCTAGCATGAGGTAAGCTTTAAGTGTCTATAATTCTCTCTTATTTTTTTCTCTTTCCTTTGTTACTTTTATGAAGAAATAAGGAAATAATATTCAGGATAAAGTAAAATAGTTGCTGCTTGTTTTTCTTTTACTCCTAACCAAATGTCTAGACTTTTAACCATAAACTAACTTGCAAGCTGCTGCTGCAAAAGCTGTGTGAGCCTCAAATTAACCACTTCCCTTGAAAGTTGGTGAACAAATGCCCCATGGATTCATATGACAAAAGAGCTTTCTTGGTGCATTGTCTAGTTCAGATGAGCAAACAAGGTTTCTAATGTTGTGCAGAGAACACTCAACAGCTCATGAACAACTTCTTAGAAATGTTGCAAAGACTGTCTTAAAAACTCCAGGTATAGGAAAATGCAAGGGTACACTGTTTCATTGGTAGCCACCCTTGGTATTAAAAACATAACTGATTTTTGGTTTGCATTTTTTTCCTTCAGGTTCCACAACTGGATTTGGATCTGATTCTTTCTTACGAGTAGAGTCATGAGGATTGCCTTACAGGATTATGTAAGACACAGTGTGCTTGAACTAAAGAAGTGGAAAGCACCAGTACTGGTGTATGTTTCTTGTGCGAGTTAATATGTCTCCCAGTCTATCCCCAATATGACGTAACCATGTAACTTTATACAATCTATTAATTCTTATCTTCCCCTTAATTTCCAAAAATAGGAGTTCCCTGTTCAGCTGAAATAGTAATTCCTCTTATTAAAAGCAAGAAGCTTGCTTTGATCTTCTACTGCTTAAGCATAGTTGAATCTAGACAACATTCCAACTAGCTTGTCCAGTTTATAAATGGACAAAGAAGGTACATGCTAACTGTTTTTAAAGATAAATAGACCAATATTTTAAAAGCACTAAGAGCCTTTCACTCAATATGTTCCCAGAACATTGTACTATTTCCAATTATCCCACTTTTCTTCAAACCTAGAAACAACAAATGAATAACAGATGTCAACTTCTATTGAAGGCTACTTACTGAATGCTAGCTGTTCTTGCTTATTGGAAACCCTTTTAGAATTATTTCCTTTTTTTTTTCTGTTACCATGACAATATTTGGCCTAATCCCATGGTTGGGTTTTTTTTTCACATCTAAGAACACTGTGTAGGCAAGTGGAATTATCATTAAAATGAATCCTACTCACAACTGATAATGAATGTCTTAACTGTTCCCTCGTTTGTAAGTGTTACATTCTTAATATGATTCCTTCAGGAAAGATAGTATGGAAAATACAAATCTTTAACTTCCTTTGATTATATGTAGTTGTTTTTCCCTGGCTGTGGTAGGCTATGCATCATGTTGCTATGAAAATACACCCTAGTTGTGTTGAGAATGTTCTGCTGTCATATAATAGGACAAACTTACCTTGTTACACTTACCTTCTTCATGAATGTGTAAAGATCAGCCTCCAAATTTATCTAGATATCAAAAAAATCTATCCAACTTATCTCATGCTCAAAAAAAAAAAAAATTTTCTTTTTTAAACACTTCTAATATGGAAAGTATATTAATTTGTAAATATAAATGTTAGCACAGAGATGTCTAGCTATTCTACCCATACACCCCCTCCACTCCCCATCCCCAAATCCCTGTGGGCTGAATTGTAGTCCATTAAAAATATGCTTCTTAAAACCTTACGCAACAGAGCAAGTAATGTGGGGAAGAGGTACGTGATGTGAGTGGAATGATATTTATAGGAAATAATTTTTTCTGTTTTCCTTTTGTCTACTAGCAAAAAATCAATTACGCTCTTCAGGGTCATTTATACATGTGTAAATCACTGCTGTGGGTATCTAGAGTAGGGGTGTGCAATACAACCAACATAAGCTTATTTAAAAAAATACATGTAAAGCTAGCTTGATATCTTTTCTGCTGGGGTTACAGGTTTGACTGTCAAAGGTCACAATGTTAATGTAATGTATTAGACTTCTGCAAAACATTTGGTCTGATACTGTATGACATTTTGATTAAGAAATCAGAACAATACAAAATCAACATGGTCCCCATTAAGTAGATTAAAAGCTTGCTATACTATTTAGTAACGACTTGGAAGAAAAATGAAAATCTTTACCAACAGAGACAGCAGATGGCACAAATATTGGGGAGAGCTAAATAATGTGGAAGACACATCACTGAGAGAGGGAGTAACCTCAATCACTTCGTAAACTTGTCTATCCAAATAAATGTATTTTAACAGAGCCAAATTCATAGTCATAGTGCCAAAACTTGGCCCATGCTTATTAATGGAGGCAGATCAAGGGAAGTGTGTGGATCTGGAAAGGTTTCAGCAGCTGCAGTAGACAAATGGTTCAGACTTTTTATTTGACTACCTTAAAGTCACTCCTGAAACACTATGGCCAGCTCTGGAAAGGATCAGAGATGAGCTAACGGTGTGATCAAAGAGGAGAAACATGCTTTGCAAAAGTACCTTGAGCACTGCTGTCTATCCACTGGAATGAAAAGAAGGTTAAGGATTGATGTGCTACAAAACCTCTGATTGCCTACATGAGGAATGTACATTTGATGTGTTTGGTCTCTTGGAGGAAAGTGTGTGTCTCAATGCGTGGAAGTTAGAACTGGCCAATCCAATGTTAAAAATGATAAGGAAAATCAGAACCCTAAATGTTCTTGAGAGCATTGAAAGAATCTGTGAAAAGCTGCAGTAAATTCTTGATTGCAGGTAAGTTAAATCACTGTTGAGATTAATTTCTAGAAGTTAATGGTAGTCCAAGTGAAGGCTAATATAGGGTAGTCCTCTGAGCTATGAAACACAGGAAAGAATAATAAGAAATTTCAGGTTTGGTCACTTACGCAAAAGCAAATCTATGATATTTGGCCCTGTTACCAGCAACAAAATAAACAAAGAAACAAAAATTTATCTTAATGGGAACTTGGGCGATGAACTGTAGTGGTGCCCATGCATGTAGGGCAAAACTCTAAAAAACTTGGATCTTGTGGTATCTGGAAGAATGATAGACTCCAGCTTTCCCCTGTAATCCAAACATTGCCAGTGTATAAGGTACAGTAGATCTCCTTCCCTCAGGGTTAGGAACTGGAGTCCAGATGAAATTCCCACAGGCATCTCAGATGGCATTCAGCACCTGTTCTTGGGCACCTGAATGGGTCCAGGTATCTAAATCTCTTAAAAAGCTGAGCTTCAGGCCTTCCTCCCAGATTTAGAGCTTTTCAGCAGAGGATACAGCGTAGTAGAGTTTGTTGTCAGACATTGCATCTACTGCCTTCTCTTTTTGCATGTGACACATGGTGGATTGTTGAAAGACTCCTTGCTAAGTGCTTTTCATTTTCTGTGAAAAAGGAACAAAGAGGATAAATTCAGATCACTCAGGTTTGTTAAATACAACAATTCCTACTTCTGTTACTAAATCAGGTATGTTGTACCGATTTGAGAGTTTGATGATTTCAAGGAATCTTTCAAACATCACATTAACACTCAGTTAATTATTTTAGCTTAAAGAGAAGTATTTCAGGGAACTTTCAGATTTATATATCCCTTTCTATGTTACAAAGATGGTATTTTGTATGGTGAAGATGTACTTTCAATTTCAAGTGCTTTCTTGAGTTATTTGTTTGCCTGGCACAAATATTGTAACTTATCAGTAAAGAAAGGGCCATTTCCAGATCGTTTTGGTGAGTGATGTACTGGAACTTTCATACCTAGCTTTTGTGCTAATTCACTATTTCTAGCTAATTCATGACCTTTTTCTATATGTTTAATATCAAAGTGATGAGCCCCAGAGGAACACTGTCTTAACGTATGTAAGCATGTGTCTGTATGCAACCGTATCCAAAAAAGTTAGAATATGTTTCAGAAATATCATCATCTTCAGGGGAATAGTAAGAGGCAGGCATCTTTGGAAGGTGAAATGCCCACTGATAAGCTCCCCTAAGTCGTTATTCTTGTTAATGAAAGAGCAAAAGCCCTGGTTTCACAACTACTTCAGTGCAGACAGCCTCCTGCAATCCCTTCCAGCAGCTTTTTTCCATGGGTTTGTGAATCTAAAAACTCTTTTGGAGAGAGACTGTTTCATGATAATTTCATGCAGGTTGACACTTCTTTAAGAGCTATTTAACTCTGAGTTCTTGTCACCTCTTGGTGACTCAACTGTTTTCTTTTCATCAATAGAGAAGCAGGTCACCCTCAGACTGTCATGCCACCTATTTTAAGTCCCAATTTGTTGTGTTTCTGTCGAGTATGGAAATTAAACATGGCCATTTTTTGTAGAACTTTACAATATCGTAGCTTAGATGAACCTCGGAAAAGCCCGGTAGCTCTCTTTGGAACTGGGCTGGGCTGCATAGACACCCAGAATATCCAAAGTGAAAACTCTGGTAAAGCATTTTATTACGTATTTATAGACACACATAGATATGCACACACATATGTAATCCACTAGAAAGAACACATGTATGTAACCCTAGTGAGTTTCTGACAGTTATCAAATCAGTTCAAATCCATTCTTTCCTTTTTTTTTTTTTTCTTTCTCTTTGATTAAAAATTTAAAAACAGATTTTCTACCAGAGATTTTCCATTCCAGGAAAACAAACGGGCTTCATATTAAAACCCAAATATAATAGTGAATGTTAATGTTTCAAGGGTACCTTGTTATTGCTGTTACACAGATGATAACAGTGTCGAAGAGCATAGCAATTTAGCATCTGTCTCTATCACTGTAGTACTAAAGCAATGTTATATAACAGCATGGGAGGAAGACCGCCTTGCTGAAAATGTGAACAAGTAGTCGGTAAATAATGTTCCTAAATAAAACAAGGACATTGTGGCAAGAGACCTTCCTTCCCACTTCTTTGGTTTAGTCAAAAAGCACTTCATGAAACTGCATGAAGGAATGCATTTTGTCTTCAAAAAATGTGTCTTTCAGCTATACTCAGGCCCATACTTGGAATATAGTAAGTAAATGGACCAAAATGGAAGGAAAGAATTCAGCTTAATTTCAATCTTGATATTATCTGCTCTACTCAACATATATCTAGGAATAGAGGCATATAATATTTTGAAGCAGGAAAGAAAACTATCTGTGTTTTCTTCCAGAGCACAGTTATCAACCAGATCTTGAAAATAAATTTTGGAAACAATACCTGAGTATTACAGGACTTTCCTGAAACTGCCAGCTGTCCCACTCTGACATGAAGCCTAGATTACAGAACTGGTTAGCACAGAACTGTCTTAAGGTGGTACATTGCTGTTTTCAGTTGCCTGACACAAAATATGCTTGCAGTGGCCCAAGACACTACACTGAGTTACATTCTCACCTGTGTTATGTGAGCAGTCCTACTGATTTCAGTGAGGCTACTTATGTTCAAAGTCTGACCAATGATTAACTACATCTGCTGCATCAGGACCCACTGTGGATTCTTAAAAAGGGTTTGTCTATAGACTGGGGTCTGAAGCTAGGGAAAATGGGATTTCCATGTTTTCTTGTAATAGAAGGATGAAAATGTGCCAGGATCAGAGAAATACGTATCTTAAAGAACAGTCCAGGTGACTATTTTTTTTGGTTGGTCTTGAGCTACACAAGAAGTGGCTGATGTCTGAAAAATCATCCAGGTACTAAGAAAGAGCAAAATACTTGTAAGTCATTTCACTTTTACTTTACCATCTATATATGAAATAAGCTTTAAAGCCTGCAGTCACAGAAATAGAGTGAAGTAAATACATTTCAACAGCACTGTTGAGTATGATTTCAAACATGTAAAAGCACAAACGTTTATGTGCGTCTGTTGTGAACTTATATATGTGTATGCAACTGCAATGACTACATGCTTGTAATTAAGTATCTTCAATGGTTTGCACAGAAGACTTTGAAAAAAAGTTGCTGTTACTTCCGGAGAGTTACCAGTAATGTGTTGGGTGAAACTATTTCAAAAGTCCCAGTTTTTGCAGTTCACCAACACTAAACTTCGTGTTCTGAAAGGAAAAAAATGGCTTTTCTCAAATCAGGAAGAATGAATTGAAGACGATGCCAAGTTTCTGTTCCAAAACAAAAAGATATAGAAGAAGTTTCTTCACTCTCTGTGAAGCACAAAGGCTAAATGCAATCTGTATCTCCTGGATGCAATGCATATATCTAGAAAAGCACCAGTGAGTGTGTTTTTCATTTCCCACTTCCATATGATTCTGTGACTCTATTTGATATTATTCATTTAATATATTGTAACTTTACACTTATGTCAACTACGAATAAGCAACTAAGGCATGGAGATATTTCCCAAAAAACCAAAACAAAACAAGACACCTTTTAAACTAATCCAAGAATGAAATTCCCAAGAAATAGCTTTTATAGCTTCTGTGGCATTAGGAGACCTGAAAACCAAAATCAGTGCAATATTTTACATGTATTAAATCAGTTCTATATGTCAGAAGGAAGCAAATCACATATGCAAGGATCACTGTAATCATCATCCACAGCTGCTGGACTCACACAAGGTTTAGGAGTAGGTGTAGCTGCTGAAACGGGTTGCAGCTGGTAGAAGACTTGCAAATCTGCCAGACCAGCATAGCCACCCATCTTCGAGTTTTGTGCAATTCTGTCTATTTTACTATTGGAGAATTTTACAAGTTTTTATTTACCCACCTACAAAAAATCCTTGTAAATTGAGACCTACTGTTGTTGTTGTTTTATTCAAAGAAACAGCTACCAGAAAAGTCTCTGGGCTGTAATAACTTCTCCCTGGCCAAAATGGAAGTCTATAAAGGAGCAGAAAGTTCAAACTGGGTCTTTATGAATCCCAGTTAAGATCTGAGCTTCTGGCTTTGATTCATTTCTGTATGCTTTCATCATTCAAAGATTCGCCTGAGTTTACTTCAATGCCCATCAGATTAAATGGGCTTGATGAACTGCAAAATCAAGTACATGTATAAGCCTTCACCTCTGACAGTTTAGAAGAGGAATAATTTTTAAAGAAATACATGAATTACAGAAGGCAAGATTTTGACATCAGTCTTCTGCAAGCCTAAAACTTGTGACTAACAAGAACTCATACCTGGAAGTAGCAAAACTTTGGTATTTCATGGATGATTCTAGCAAATTAATTGTTGAAATCGTCATCAGGAATACATGTCCTCAGGGTCCTTCTTATGGCTTCCAGAAAGTTAATTACTGGTGAATTGGACTTTTCTCCTGAAAAGATTCAATCAGATGCATTAGACTTTGTAGGATCTGTGCTGTATCTTCTGTCTTGTACACACAGGGAGGTGATTAGTTTGTGCTGCTGGAGGCATCCTTAGGAAAACGCCAGTGCTGTGAACAAGTGTGAAAAGTTTCTGCTGCCCACACCAGTGTTGGAGCTGCCAGTTGGCTGCTGCATCCAAAGATACCGCCAGGGAATTGCTGTTTGGTACTGTTTCATGGGGGAGTTTGGTCCTCTTCAGAGAAACACACGTGTGCTTCCACTTGGTGAGGAAAACAAAAGATTTAGGCTCAGAACTTTTACTTCCAGCACTTTTTGCTGAACCCTATTTAGAAGAAGAATGCTCTTCCCCCACAGTGCTGGCAATAGCTACATAATCTAATTGTTGAAGACATGAAGCAATTTCCAGACCAAGTACATGATTTGACATTCAAATTACGTTATCTTCTATTCTTTCACTTTTCCAATGAAGGGAGAAAAAGAAAAAAAAAGAAAAAAAATTTAAGTCTGTCTGCTGGCACCGGAAAAGCTGTCCCAAAAATCTGAGGGGCACTCAGAGGAGCTCACAGCATGCAAACTCAAATGTTTATTCTGCTGTCGCTGGTTAGGTGAAATATAAGGGTTGGAATTAGGTCTGCCACAAAATTAATGTTGGGAATGTCCAAAATAATTCTTGATTTTGTGTCTATTTTCTTAAGTAACTCAAGCTGAAATTAAAGAGATCTTTTCTGGAACACAGTGTTCTCACATTTTCAAAGTGAGATGTTTCAATTTTTCATTCTAGAACAACATTTTGTTTCAAAACTTATCTAGCAACGATACTTGAAAAGTATTCAAATATCCAGAATTGAGCTAAACATTTTGTTTCAGGTCAAGAAAAACTTCTTGTTCAATTCACAGTCCCTTTTTCTTAAAGTATCAGTTATTTCTGTGATGTTACTTCAGCCGGCAATGTGTAGCTAGCTGCTCACCTGACAATCAGAGAGCTATGCAGCTGGGGAAATTTGCATTGCCTGAAGGAAATGCTGGAGCTTTTGTGACAGTAACATAGAAGTGTGTATGGAGGGAGACAATTGCAGGAAGTTTTATACCAAATTCTTCACGTTATGGTTTTACAACGGGATGATCCAATGCCTCTGCATGAAAACAGTGATGAGGCTTGGAAGAACTTTGCAAAACTGGCCTAAGAAACAGGAATGTTTTTTCATCCTAATTTCTTCTGTAAGAACCTTTATTCACACAAGGAATTAATAACCAAACTTTTCCTTTTTAGCTGCCACTGGCATGGGTTGCTCAGAGGGGTGGTAGATGTCCTAACACTGGAAACATTCAAGGTCAGGTTGGAATGAAGGTCTGAATGCCATGGTTTAAACCTAGCCAGTAACTCAGCATTACGCAGCCATTTGCTTATATTCCCTCTTTCCCCCTCTGGGCGGGATGGCAAGGAAAACCAAAAGAATGTAAACCCCACAGGTTGAGAAAAGAACAGTTTAATAACTAAAGTACAATATAATACTAAATAATAATGATAAGGGAAATAACAATGGGAGAGAATACAAAACTAAAAGGGAAAAGGGAAAAAATACCTGTTACAGTTGAAACCAGAACACTGAGCAGCCTGTTCCAGTTGAAGATGCCCCTGCTCATTGGAGGGAGCTTGGACTAAATGACCTTTAAAGGTGCCTTTCAACCCAAACCATTCTATGCTTCTATGATTTATTGCTAGTGTTATGCCACAATAGATTGAACTACTTCATGCAGCATCATGTATGAATGAGCTACAGTGAAACAAACAAACAAGCAAGCAAATGAAACTTGAACTTTTCAGATTGCATATTTAGGATGAAATTAAACTTTCAGATCAACTGTCTGTTCTTGCCTTGATCTTTATTTAAAGCAAGCTGGTTTCTGAAGCCCAAGTTCTTACATTTCAGATGACGGTTACCAAAACACAAAAGCACATTATAAGACAATAGGAGCACAAAACACCTTGTATTTGCTAAAATCAAGGACTTTAGAAAAACAAATTACCTGATATCCCCCATCCCTTACCTTCAAGGAAAATATGGAACAATTTGGGTTTTTTTTAAAACTATATAATATCCTACGTTTATACCCCATATAACACCCTATATTTATACACTATCTAATACTCCATATTATGCTATATAATACCCCATTCTTCAGAGACCCACTTACTGTGTGACTATAGTATGTTTTTCGTGGCAAATTTGCCCTTGTGATAATTTATATTCTTTGTAGAGAGAACATATTTTAGAGAGTGGTTCGTTTCTTATAATGAGTGTTACTGCTTTGTTATTTGATCACATTCGAAGAAAATGTATTTACACTGTTGATCTAAATAGTTGTGTGAAGTGCGATATGGCTTTTGCTTTTCTCTTATGAAACATCATTGGTTCAAAATTTAGGTTCAGCTTTGCTGCTTGTATGGGCTAGGGGCTGACAAAGCTATCTAGAATGAGACCAGATGCTAGGCAATTTTTACTGCCCAATGTTTCCGAATCTTTCGGGTTTTGTAAATCTTCTTTCCTTTGGGCTTTCATGATTAGAGACTACAGCTCATTCCAAGAGACGTTTTTCAGGTGTGACTGCGCCTTTAATGAGATTAAGCTACCCCTCCAGATTTGTTTCACTTATAAATCACAGCTGTGTTTATCAAAGTTGCCCTCAAAGGATTTAATCTGCTTACTCCCATCCATACCATCGTCCTCTAGGAGGTAGCACTAACTATACTGGCACTTGAACCACATTGTGTACGGGAAATAGAAATACTGGAATTGCATGTGAAGCAAAGTAAATCTCTCTAGTGCTGGAAGGTCAGCCAGCCAAATGATATTTCAAAGCAAGTAACAGAAGAACCCCAATGTCTTCTTTGTTGAGTGCACTTTTTTGCCAACCCTGGACTTATTACCGCACAATGTTCATCAGGACCCTGGACTCAGGAGATGTGGGGCAAATCCAGAAAGGGCCTCTGACTTCACCAGAGATCAGACATGGGTAGGAAAAAATGGTGAATTAAAATTAGACATGAATAATGGAGCTTGCTGTCATCTTTCATTATAAACTAGTTAACCCAATGCTAAAATTTCATGAGAATTTCCCCCACACCCTCTTTGGTTTTACAGCTGTTCCAAAGGATAGGAGCTTGCTGTACCAAGAACTTTGCAAAGAAAAGAACTGTGGGAAATAAATGCTGTCATTGCAACCATGAGGGACGGTTGCAATCCACTGCATGCAAATTGTTTCTGCTTATAAGTATGTATGCAAAGTTTTCAGTATTGTAAAATACCAGCAAACTTCTTCCCTCATTGGTCGTCTCTCCACTAATGTCAGTGGTGGGTGACGAGAGCCATGAAGAGGTGAGCTAAGGGACCCCTCAGTGATGAAACTGTGCTGGATGGGGGTCACCACAGCAAAAAGGGCTAAGGGTCCCTTAGGTGACAAAGTAGGGATGTCAGCTCTGGGATGGGAAAGGACTTTGGCAGGGACAAGACCTCAAAGGTAGAAAGGGTAGAGTCATGGTGGGCTTTGGAAATGAGGAGGAAACTTGCTGTGAGGGATACCCAGCTTGGTTTAATTTCCAAATGCATTATCAGTAAAGGGTGTATACTGCCTCAAACACACTTTTATTCCTCCTTAAGCTAAATTGAAGACCCACTGTTCTGATTTTAATATTCATATTTAAAGTACTTGTTGCTGTCTCAGGTAATTCCAAAAGCAAACAAAAACTCAAAAAGAAGGTTGTTCAGTTTCCCCCCACCCACCCAAGGCAGAGATCTGACATGGGATAATCCATACTATGTATAAATGATACGTGACGTAAAAGCAGTTCACCAGGAAGAGAGAAGTAAAAGATGTATAAGAATGGGGCCAGTGGGTTTGTGCTTTTTCTGGTGATGTGCTAAACCTAGGACATAAAGAAAAGTAATCTTGAAAGTCACACATTTCAAATTGACAGAAAAGGTATGTGCATTCTTGTTTCAGTGGTATTAAAATCTTACTGTGCAGTAAAGCAAAAGAGTCCAGCTGCTTCAGATAACTTCAGTGCTTGCCATATACAAAAAAAAATACATAAATACAGTCCTAAGCCAGATCTGTAAGGACGAAAACACATTTCCAGGTGAAATGTTCACATAACAAGAATTTACTGACGTCCCTTATCTGTAGCCCCAGGAGGTAACTATTTGGTTTGGCAAAAATGTCTGTCTGTCCCTGACGTGGCTGACTGTTACAAGTCTGAGGCCAAGCAGTCCTGTTGAGTGTTTGAAAGCGTTTCATTGATAATCCATAGCATCTCTTTCTCTGTGTAGCTGGCATATAACAGCTGTTAATGGTACATTAAAGGACATAATGCACTTAACCATGATATTTCATTGTTTTAGGAGCTATTCCATTGTCAGACATATCTTATTAAAGCTTATCACTACATGCTTGGCATTATTTTAATAGCTTTGGCAAGAACATATATAAATAAATCAGAGACATACAGCAAGGCCTGAGCTGCTTTTCATGTCCCTTTCTGACTTAATTCAAAGCTAGTTTTCCCCAAAGTTATCAAAATGTTTACACAATATATAACAACCAGCCCATCTTACTATTTATTTTCACTGTCTGTGTACGCAGATGGAGACGTCTCTTTCAAACTAAATTACACAGATAGCCCAAGACCCTGAATCAGCAGAAACTGAAGACTTTTTATTTTCAAAAAGAGTGGTGTTATCAAAACGGGAAGAATTTGCCTGAAAGAACACTGTGTCTTTTATATTCATGAGCCTCCTAGTTCCCATTGAACTGATAAAATGTTCCAGGAACTCCATCTCTCTGGGTGGGCATGAAAATATACTAGGAACATTTCTTTGAAGAATACTACAAGGTGGCTTGAGATCAACAATTTGATTTTGATTTAGGAAGAGACGAGTGTGAGAAAAAATGCTTTGAATGGCAATTCTCCCTCTCTATCTTCTTTGAAGGGATAATAGATAAAGTGTTGACTCTAAAGATCAGAATATCATTAGGTTCATCTGCATGAGCTATGGTATTCTAACAAAATTAGGCTTTCTCTGAATCAGGGGAAAAAATAACACCATAAACAATGTCTTCTCATTAATCACAAGAAACACAAATAATTTGGATAGGCATGGTGGTGCTTGCTCAGTTTCACCCAGGTGGAGTGGTGGAGCAGATCACACACAATATGTGGGAGCCTTCCCCAATTCATTTAAATTGAGAAATCTAGTCTAGCCTAGTCTAGTTCTGTTCTGTTCTATTCTATTCTATCCTATCCTAATCTATCCTATCCTATCCTGTCCTGTCCTATCTTATCCTATCCTACCCTATCCTATCCTATCCTAGTCTAGTCTAATCTAGTCTAGTCTAGTCTAGTTTATATTAAAAAACATGAGCTGGACTTGTAAGAAGCATTTGTTTATACATTAATTCTCACCTTCATTTGATCCTGAATTTCAGCCCAAGATGCTTAGGCTGATTTAGAAAATTACTCTATTTCAACTGTACTGTGTGGTTGACTGAAACCAATTTTCCCTGGTCTACTTGTCTTTCATTCAGAGCCAGTTAAAAAATTTAAGTGGCATTTTTGTTTCTGGCATGAAAAAGAAAATTCCAGTTAAAACTGGAGTTAAAGCAACTATTTCTAAATATTCTAAGTCAAATAGTGTCATTTTATCTCTGCCATGATTTTTAAAATATATTGTTATTTCTATGTTAAAAGGAATAATGACTTCTTTATTTTTTCATTAACAAAACCTATAAACCAAATAATAATCACCAAAAACATCTTGAAAGTGAGAAGCAGATTAAAAAAGCTGAACAATACTAAGTAGTTCAGTAACTCTTAATTATTCTGGTGCAGATCAAAATAAATTATACTGAAGTAATCATTAAAATGTAACATATATTAATATGATATATGGAATGATCTAAAATTTGTCAAGGCTTTCCACCCTATTTTTCTAAAATGAATAATGCCTCAAGAATGATTGAGGGAAGGATTCAGTAATCTCAAGTAGCTTAAGCTGTCTCAAGCTGCTTCATGTGTCTACTCTGGAAGAAGCAAAGGATTATTTACCTTATCATTTCACTCCTTTGTTCACGAACACCTATTTAATTGCACTGTGGTCACCAGGCAGGCAGTGTGCATGCTAATATTAATAAAATTGTTTGACAGAGAGAATCTGGATGACTCTTTTTTTAATATACATTGTGCAGGTGCAAGTTGTTCCTTACTTTCCCACCATCTCGCAAAACACTGCATAGAGAGCACCATTGAATTGCTGTCTCATCCAAAATCAGTAGTCCAGATCATAAATGCCTCTTTCATACAGAAGAGGAACATGTGATTCCTCTTTATATATATGCTTATATTCATGCCCAAAAAGGAGTCTTCATCTTAACAATAGGCAAATTTGCCAAGGAACTGAGCTACTCCCATAGGTCACTTGCTCTCATTCTCACTCTTTATTTTCTAAACCAAAGTTTTCCTCCCTCCTCCCAAGGCACATTTGCTTCTTTTCACATTTCCTCCCGAGGTTGGTTCTCTGCCTAGAAATAAGGCAACCAGTGAAGAAGATTACCAGGGAAATATCAGAAGAGCTAAAAGAGCACCAGCATTGCATGGTAACAAGTGAAAGGTTTACTTTAGCTGTTAATGGAACAAATTCCTGTGTCCAAAGCAAACTATGAGGATAACTAAATTACAACATTCTGCCTTTAGGATTCTGAATTGGTAAATATTTTGAAGTTCCATGCCAAAATAACTACAACTTTTATCTTCTGCTATAACTTTGGGCCTTTTTTTCTTTCCTGTAACAGAGAGAAACACAGTTTCATGTCCACAAGGTGTGGAAATCTACAGACCTGATGTTGGTAGAGGCAGTTAGGAGGGATCCGTGCAGTGAAGGATCTCAAGCTGTAAAACCCAGTTCTGTTTCTCCTCCAACTGGTATCAGCAAGAAGAGAGGAAAAGGCCTTTTCTGTGACTATGAGGTATGTCTGAACTGATAACCAGCTAAGCACAACAGAGTTTTGCCTTGTATTGTCTCAGAGTGCATCCAGATAAACCATGGTAAATCAAGCCAAAGTGTGCTGGCAATTACCCTCATTGCAGCTAAGCAGCAGACAGTAGGAACCGCAGGCTCCTTAGCACTGAAGTTCACAGCCTGACATATTAATTTCAGGTGCCCCAAGTTTTGTTTTCCATATGTGATGCCAGATGGATGCCTTGTGAAAGAGGCCAATCCATGTGCTTTCAGGAAGGTTAATGAAACCCAATGAAAAGCAGATAGGAAACACATACCTCACCTCATCCTACCCCTATTAGCTACTGAGTGGTTTGCATGTCTGAAATACTTAAGATTTTCTGACACCTTTTTTCCCTCTTTTATATTACTATTATATAGGTTATTATACAAAGAACACATTCTCTTTTTCTTTTTTTGAACTTTAACTTTGAACTACTTTCTTGGTCAGTAGGGCAATCAGTGGTAATCACTTCCACAGTCTACTTATGTTTTGTATAGGATAATATTTCCTTTTATCAGGTTTGAATTTCTCACCTTTTGATTTCTTTGAATGCTTCATTGTCACATATGTTATGAGAAAGGAAGAATAGAGGTTTTTAATCGGCTTTTTCTATGACATTAATTATTTTGTCTGCTCTTATCATGTCTTCTCTTATTCACAGCCTTTCACAAATAAGCAATCCCAGGTTTTTTAATCTATCTTCCTAAACAGTTTTCTTATGTGCTTAATAATTTTTATTGCCTTGCTCTGACCCCTGTCTAATTCTGCAATATCCTTTGTGGGAAGGGGTGCTGGGTGCAGTAGCTGAATTCTAGATAAGGCCCTGCCATCTGTGAGTACTCCCTACTGTAACACAAAAAGCAGAAGTAAGTTTAAGCTGTTATGTTATGGAAATCTTAAAAAAGGCCCAACTTTTCATAATATTCTAGGCAGGAATAATATTTGGCTTATATTCTGCTTATGAAAGAAATCTTAAATATCACTTTATTTTGTGCAGCATTCCTGATGACAGCGGTATCTGGAAATGCTTTATGGAATAAATATCAGAATAAAAGGATTCTATAGTAAATAATGGCAGTGAGAAATAGCAACTAAGAATAGATCTGGAAGAGTATTTAGACCTCATACCGCCTTTGCCTGCTTAGCCGCAGTGAGGGTAGCTGCCAGCACACCTTGGCTCGTTTTGCCATGGTTTATCTGGATGCACTCTGAGACAATACAAGGCAAAACTTATTTAGTTCAAGAGAAAACTTTGCTAAATGAGTCTATATTCTCATAACAATTCAGATGGAGTGTGTGCTTTGAAGTGAGTTTTCTGTTTGCCCTTATTTACTGCAGTTTGGTTCTCATGACAGGGCACTCTTATCAAGCAAACGGACCAAGAAGAAGATGCATCTCAGCCACTAACGGGTGTCCAGCCCACAGCTCCATACTACAGCTAATATGAAATAAAGCCCCTGTAATGTATGCAGTGTGAACATCAGGTCCTCTGCAACCCATGGATTGCTCTGCAGACACAGCTCTATTGTGCTCCACACCTTGCCACCGCCATTTGGCCAGTACATTCAAGTAGCTGAGCCAAAGGTCCAAAACATCCCAAAAATTACAAGTACAATCAACTTCACTCATTTGAGTAAATCTCCCAACACTGTCTCTACTGGTAATTAATTGTGTTGTCATTGAGATAGTTTGTGTCAGGAGACCCTCCAGAGCTCAGCCTCCGTGTGCTGAAGGAGAAGAGATACCTGCAAGTGAGGGTTTAATCTGAGCTGCGTCCTAAAGGGGTGGTGGTTGTATTGACCTCCAAAATACTGAGGCAGGCCCTCCCACACTCCACCAGCCACAGAGCTGCCTTTGTGGAGGTCAGGCAGGAGTTAATGCCATACAGCATCTGTGGGTTATTCACAAGCCCAGAGCTTTCCTGCAGCAGCATGCATTGGTAAAAGGCAGTGCTAAAAAGGAGAGGAAAAAACTGCAAAATGGGGTCATACCTCTTGTGCACCTTTGCAAGTTCTTGTTAATTCATCACACTGAGAAGCTGAAAGAAAAAAACAGAGAGAAATAAGATTAGAGCAGGAGAGAGGAGATAAAGAACAAATGCCAAGGGAAAATACCTAGGAATGGTAGTAATGGGGACAAGGTAGGGAAGGGATCAGCCTGATTGATTGCCTACAAACCCGACTGATTTGCAACACAGAAAAAACTCCTTAGTGTTGTATCTTTTTCTCCAAACACAGAGGGCAATGGAAATACAATCTTCTGTTTGCAAAGCAAAAGCATCAGAGGATAAAGATAGGTCACATATAGGAACATCTGCTCTTCCTGAAAGATAAGCATGCAATAGGATGGGAGCTACAACAGAATCCCAGGCGTCAGTTTACCAGTCATATAGCAAGGAGGAACTAGAATTAAAAGCATCAAAATGAAGGGAAAGAGGCTGTAGTTAGAAATAGCTGTGAAATTGAGCTTGCAACTTAATGTAATAATGCAGAAGTCCCTGTTTCTTCATTACTAGTTGTGTCAAATATTACAAGCAAATAGTTCTGCCAGTTCCAGTAATCCTTACTACCAGTGGTCAAAACTGGAACAATACCAAGTGTTTACAAAGTGAGCAGATCTAAATGGATGAGAATAAAGAAAAATCTTGTATATATAAAGAAACATGTTTAAGAAAAACATAAGGTTATATAAATACAAATCTATAGAACAAATGCATATTGGATAAACAGAAATATTTATTGTATATAAATGTATAGTTACAGTGTATCATAGACATAAAAGATATGGCTACAGGTGTATTGATATTTCTAGCTGAACCAGTGAGACTCTTGTGCCTCCACTCAGAAAAAGAGGATTTCCTGATTAGGTAGGTGTGCCAGTCAGCGTGGTAAGGGATAAAGTGTCCATTTAAAGAGTTTGGGTTTTTTCTGCAAATATTCTATAAGTGCATTGCTTTAAGCGTGTAACCCAAGACATGCTCTGTGGAAAATAAGGGCTGGATATATGAGAGGGAAAACTGGAAAACAAAGTGAGATTGTGACAATAGGCAAACTACTAGCATATCAAAGCATAAACCTAGTTAACATGGGGATGATCGAGAATTAAGCCATAGGAAAATCCCTAAGATTTGTGATAGAAGAGAATTTATGTTTGAGGTTTTTTAGCAAATGGAGGTCTATTTCAACATGATGCAAGCTGTTTAAGACATTTATGAAGACTGTGTAATTTTCTGTATGTACACAAGTTCTTGATGCACACTTGCTTTCGAGTGTCCTTGATATGTCATAACTATGTACACAAGGCCCCATGCAAAATAGACATTGGTTTATTATATTTGGAAAATTATTTGATCCTCTGAGTAAAAAGACATAGATTTGTGAATCTATGATTTTAGTTTAAATTTATGCTATCTTTTTATTTTAGGTAAAAGCTGTGGAACAACATTCACTTTCTAAATTTGATAGCAGTGGACAGATGCCTTCCAGTTTAGGTCTGATGAACTCATGCAAAAATAAGCACAAATGAACAAACACACACTCTACATGTACATGCAGCGATTTTCAGAACTGTAGCCAAAAATTGGAGCATACTGTTAAATGTTAATGCAAAGAGTAGCTGGAGGATGCTGTTTGCTGTGCACAGCTTCTATATGCATTGGTCTTAGAAAACCCCCAAATGATGCCAGCTTTTATCAAGTGCCATCTATTGGTACCTTCCTTATTTGCATATATATAAAAGTATGGCATGTGCTTGTAATCGTTCACTTGCAGGATTGAGAGATAAAGGACATTGACAAAGGGCTTGCAAAATGTTTTTGCTAATTCTTGTCATATATTATTACTGTTCTGAGGGGATTGTACACCAAATGACAACTGTGGTATCAAAACGAACTAAGTTTGGGTATGTTAAAGTGACATTCACATCCTTATTTAATGAGCTATGATATTTTTGCAATTTAAAGTTTTCCTTTTGATTGAGAAAATAGTCTCAAAATTACTCCCCTGATGATAATGTGACTGTGAGAAATCTATACAGATGACATTAGAACATAGTTATCAGCTTCTTGTTCATACTGTTCCAAAGAGTAATGGGATCCTTTGCAGTAATTTATCCTCAGATGTTCTTTCATGGTCAGAAATGCCAGTCTCTCTACAGAATATAATGAGAGGACTTCTCATACGCAATTATCACTTAAGGACTTCACACAACCAAGTGGGGTGAGATTAAACTTATGTAATTGCATCATGTAGGCTGGAGAGATCTCTCAATCATAAACTTGCGTAAGAGTAATCACTTCCCTGGGTTCTGCTTGCAGACAAGATATGGTTTGACTGCTTTCATTGTCTTCTCCCTCAACTGAGCTAGTCGAAGTTTTGTGGGAAACAGGATTTATTTTTTTTTTTCCTACAAATCATGTGTCTGTAAATAAAAATATTTTAAACTCAAAATATTTGCTCACTTACATGCACTCAGGCAGAACTTCTGCTGCCTGGGGCTGATGGACTAACTTGAGAAGTCAATTCAATAGATGAGAAGTATCAGATTTTATGCTGCTGATTTCCAAGATTCATTTATTTGTACAGTTTAACTTTGATTTAACTTTGAAGGGGTAGAAAAGGGTATAAGGTGTCCAGCATTTAAGCGGTCATTGACATGTCTTCATGGCTTTCATAACAATTCAAAGAAGGCATTTGAAGTCGCTCAGAAACAGATTATTGCTATTCTTGCATAGTTAGTAACTTTTCCTCAGTTACTATATTATACAGATATTACTGTGGCTAAACCAGAGTTATGGCAGTTGAATTTTCAAACGCATAAGCTATTTTGCTTTATGGATCACAAAAAGCAAAACTTTCTAGTAAGCAATGCGACAAATGTTAAAGGTAGATGAAGTTTGGCCCAGGACACTAAAAGCTTTAAAAAGCATAGGAGCACTTCTCTCTACTCCTTCCAACTACTAGGAGAGCAGCTAACAGTGTCTTTTCAAGAGAAAACAGCTCATTTTCTCTCTCTGTTTCTTGTCCCTTGCTCCACAAATTTCATTGCAGCTGTAAGTTGGAGCAGTTACAAAAGCCTGAAAAATATGAAATTTAATTATTGTACCTGGGCAACTGCAGTGATGAGTGGCATGAGGGTTTAACTGAAAATACAGTAATGAACAGGATGTCTGTAATCCATCTAAGGAGTAACCAGGGCTAGACAAAACTTGTGGTATTGCAGGGGAGCATATAGACTAAGGTGTCAGCAAGAACTGGACACCTAATGCTGATAACAGCTGACATTTTACTGTGAGCTTAGGATAGCGATAAAGTAACTAATCAGTTTAGAAGTTCATGAAAGATGCCTAAGGTGAGATTATAAGTAATATGAGAATGTGAAATGCTGTATCTGAGGAACCGTTTATGGGAGAGTGCAGTTCGGACTCCCTGTTTTCAGGCTTTTGGGGGAGTGGATGACACTGTCACTGGTACGTGCCTGAAACTGTGCTGGCACTCTGGATATAGAAACCTGTGTGACAAACCTGTGCTGCATATTTCTGGATGCCTGACCCCAGCTGAGAGGGTCCAGCTCTCAAATGGTGGGCTTTGAAGCAGACTCTGGAACTGCCAGCTGTGACCAAGAGATCAGCACTTGTCCCCCGGGGGACAGCAGTCCCAGCAGTCACAATGATACTTTTGGAGTAGGGTGTTGGTTAGGGCGGACTTCAAGGAAGAGCAGCCAAGAGCAACATTTTGTTTTTTAATGGGTAATAAAGAAATCCATGTCAGGGAAAATGATATTGCAATTATCCTCATATGGCTTCTGCTCCTTACTTGGAGGTTGCTATGAAAATGTTCGGGATACATGCATGCAGATCAGCTAGATTGTGCTGGATTGTGTTAGGACCCACCAGGACAAACCCTCAGTAACTATGGAAGAACTCATTAATGTACTTCTTTTGAGAGACAGTGGTCTGCCAAAGATAATTCCTACACAGGGATGATTCAAAGAACTGTATTCTACCTATGAATAAATGTGTACTATTGATATCTCTGATATACCACCTAGAGCGAGAGAGACTCTGAAACTATAGGCTTCAAATCTAAACCATATTCTTTCCTATGTATTCTGAGAATATGATCTCTTGGTTTGATTACAGAGTTTTCTAGGATCCTTCTTCAAGGTTTAGGACCTTTCCAAAGCACATGAATGTACACCAGCCTGCTCTGCATTTGAGGCATGATAAGCTTTTCTTCAAAAATGACTTTATTAAATGTTTAAATGTGAAGCACACAAAAAACTATATATGTTTAATGATGTTTTCAGTATTATGCTATATATGGTGAGGAAGAATGCTTTTGATGGACTAACTTGAGATGAAAGGGAACGGGCAAAATCTCCCAAACCTTTAGGAAGAACAGACTTGTGACAGGCATTGGTAGCAAAAGCTAAAATGATTCTTTAGGCTTATATTTAGTTCTATATGACCGCATCTCTGCTTCACCCTCATAGGGCATAAAGAAAATAGGCAACAAAGCTGATGCTTTGCAATTTGGACCCATTTCTGGGTTTCATATTTTCAAGGATGAGGTTAAAAAAATTTATGTGTTTGGTCTCCTATCATCCTGGGCTATCTGGACTGATAGCAGGCTTCAAGCTGAGCTTTCCAAAGTGCCTCCAGCTGTGCAGACGTCTTATGGGGCTGCCTGGAAGGTACAGTGTGACTGGCACAGTCAGGGGTCAGGGACAGAAGGATGGGCAGTCAGTGACATTATTTTGACAGATACCATTGGGAAACTGAACATTTTCTTGCCTTGTAGTAACCTTTACCATCTGACTAAGGCTCTGACTCTGCTAAAGCTGAATTGCTCTGATTATCCCACCATTATTTCCGTCCCTTTTGGCTCATTATGAAATTGTGTAATCCACCTTTAGTCACAACACAACAGGAAGAGTGAGGAGTCTGCATTGACCTCTAAGGCATTTCATCTATGTTGCCTCATAATGCTTTAATGAACGTGAGCTATGTGCTTACCTAAAAGTCAAAAGCAGATTCGCTCTTCACTGGAATATCCTGCAGTCTAAGACGCCTCAGAAATTTGGTTTCAAAACAGTCCAATGAATGAACTGCAGCCCCAATGGACCTGCATGAGGAGATAGAACTCCCAGGAGGAATGTGGGGGCTTTGACAATGTGAGGCAGGTGGCTTGGATGAGCCAACATCAAAACAGGAGAGGAAAGCAGTATTTCTTGCATGCCTTATCTCTGGACAGATCCATATCATGCTAGTCTAAAATCCAGTCTTATCTCTGAGGTTTCAAAGGAATAAAGAGGCCATGCATAAGTGCTGTACAACAGATTGATCTTGTCCTTCTCTGCTTCAGTACATCTGGATTTACGTAAAACTTGGAGACAAAGCAATGAGGATTTGGCTAATGTTCCACACAGGATGAATTTCACTCACTAAAACCTAAAAGGCTTTTACAGAATGGAGTGTAGATGTCAAATTATGAGGCTGCAGTGCTCTCCATTCTAGTGCAGATGCTTCCAGCCCAGTGCTTGATAGGCAAGAGCTAGAGACGGAGTCTGTATTCACAAGAGCCTGGGTACTTCAGGTGGAATGGGTGTTGATGATCCCATCTGGCCTGAAAGATGCATTGAAGACCCTTTGTCTTGCTTCGTTCTAAGAGATGACAATGAAAAAGTATTTGTTTTTTCCTTTCTAAGTAGAAGTAGCTGAGATCAGACTTCAGCTTATATCTTTGTTAAGGACTGAGGACAGTCTGCAGACACCTACAGTGTCTGTACAGTGGGTTATTGCATGAGAGACACTGGCTGGTGTTCTGTCCTTTTCTACTCAGAAGAGCACATCTAGCTTATAGCTATTTTCTGACCTGGAAAAAAGTCTAAAGTAAAACCAGAGTTCCTGAGCTTTCTGGGTATAGCTGGCTATACCACTGCTGCGTTTGCTTCCTGCCATGTTTCTGGGTGAGGCTCTAAGCCAAATTCAACTTAAATCTGTCTTCTGGCACAGCTACCAGGAGGGCAGAGCACTGTGCATGTTTCCTCATCTAGGCACCTGGTTCCTGAAAGTAGCAGTGGTGATTTTTACTTTTTCTTTGTTTACTCATGCAAGCTTCACACTTGCTCTCTCCCATTCTGTCTTTCTCTGTTGCTTCCATACACACATACATAGACACAGGAATGAAAGGACAAGCTCCCATTATACATTCATTAAAATCCTGTAATTTAGCTTCAATTGCATTTAGTGGGGGCATGCAAAAAAAAATCAATGCTGGGAGACAATGGCTGCAGTAATGAAAGGTCTTTGGGAGGTAAAACAGTCGGAGTCTGTCCAAAGCAGTCCCAAGAGGACCCTTTGCATGGCAGCAGTGATTTCTGTAGATACCAAACACTGAAAATTGAGAAAGGGAATGAAAACAAAGGCCCCACCTTTGTGAATGTAGCACCCATCACACATGTGGCCTTCTGTTAACAATTACCTTGCCTGCATAAAAAGGCTGTGGTGGATGGATGGCGTAAGGGCTCACAGGAAACACAATCTCTTTCTAAAACACAGACAGGAGTGAATGAAACATTCGAAAAGCACATCCCCAGAGGGGACTGAGGGATGGTTGATAAATCAGGGAAAGGAAATCTGGAAAAAGGGGATCTTTTCTAGGCATTTTAGGAATGTCATCAGTGCAGGGGATGGCTAGCTCATTTTTTGTGTAAGTACCTGCAGAGATGCTATGGATTTGGAGGGGAGCTCTGCCCCATACCACTGTGAAGAACAAGCTGGTGACCTGCTTTCTGACTATCACACTCTCTTTTTCTAGTCTTGACATATGTTCACCCTGTGATTCAAGAGTACCTTTGCAGTACCAACAGACAAGCACAGGTCTGAGCAATTGTTCATTTCCGCTCGCTTAGGCTTTGGACAGCACACTGTGGCCTGAGAAGATCTACCAGGGACCCTGGAGTTACATTTTGGGATTGCCTTAACTATCAAGACATGCTCCCTAGTGCCCTAATCTCATGCTTGAATTTGGTTGGTTGCCTCATGAGAAAAGTAGAAAACCTCTGGAAAATAGGCAAAGAAGAAGCCACGTAGAAGCTACTGAGGAGATTTAGCTGGAGATGGGGAACCAGCAGGAGCCAGATGAGGAGGCTAGAATCTACAGGATTTCCTGTTGAAATTTACTAAGAGGTACAGTTTCAGATGATAGATATTTGCATCTGCATGAGAGCAGTTGCATTTAGCCTGAAGAGTTGTATAGCTCAGCACAGTCTGTGGACCTTGATGGCTTCAGTCTACTCACACAAGGGAAATTTCTTCCTGTGGATGGAGATGCCGCTTGGGCATCCCCTGTAGGATAAGGACCTCACCAAAGCCTGAAGGAGCCAGGCAGCAAGAAACTCTGAATTAGTGGAGCACTGAGATTCCTTACTGACATATTAATATCTTTGGTGCAAAGTGGATCCAGTGCAAAGCTCATGATCGCGCATGCAGTAGAAACATTGATTCAGAAGCTATTGACAAGAACAATGACCTATAAACATAATGAACACTGACATCAACTCATGCTAGTAGAAGAATATATATATCCTAAAGGACTGTGAACATTTCCAACCTAGTGTTAGCAAGAACAATATTAATAGCAACAGTGACATAATGGGTGGGCATCCAATACACATCCTTCATTAGGAAACTATGATGGTACATGGAGAGATGTTCTTGTATTTATAAGCCAGAAAACACAAATACCATTAATTTGCTTGTGGATTTCCACCCTAGACTCGACTATCTAAAGCTCTTCTCACAGAAAGGAAGGCAATAGTGTCTATAAAGTCTTGTTAAGTATATCACTCATGTCTTGCCTTCAACCCTGAATCATGTCAAAAAACCATCTTTTACATAGCACAACCTTGGCCTCACTGAGTACACTTGAGTAACTGGTCATCTGAAAAAATAATTTATTTTAATTAAGTTATGCAGCTTTAACAAAAAATAGCAAAGACAGAGCATTGTTTAAATAACATGAGGTGGTCTGGTGACCCCTCCAGTAAGCAGAGGCTTCAAAAGCCACAAGTAAATGGTGAGATGTGATTCAAACAAAAGTCTGCCTTGTCATACCTTAGTCCACTACAGCCATTATCCTGGAGGTAAGGATGACATGACCCCTGACTTCCTCAATAGCAAATTCACTTTCGCTATGTTCATATCAGAAGGAAAAGGACCCTGAAAAGGTATCAGTCTTTTCAAAGGGAAAATAATGGGGCAGGGTGAACACTGGAAGGAAAATAGAGCTGTACTGTGCAGCTCTGCAATTTGAGTGCTGCCCTGCCCCTTTTGGTGGTCTTGCTACTTTAAAGATGGCAGCAGAAGCACAAAGGATCTGGTTCATCCCTGTGCTATGGTCTCTTCATGACACTTGGCTCCAAACAATCCTCTGATCTGAAGACAAACCAACCATAGACGTGGCAGGCTCTGGAAAGAAGCAGCACCGGAACATTTCTTCATCCTTGCTCCTCACTATCTTTAGCAAGGCTGGGAAAACTCATGTGTCTAAAAGGAACACTGAAGTGGCTGTGGGATAGACATGACATGAGTTTCCTGAAAGTAAGGAAGAAAAACAGCAGACGAAGGAGAGGAGTAACCAAAGTGATATGGTATATGTCTATCTACTAGCTCTTAATAAAACAGGGAACCATGTCTTGGTGAATCATGGAACAGAGCATTATATCCAATGCACACACCCTTGCTAGCCTTTGTAGCTTGTCTTGGTAAATCTATATCTGTATTAATGCTTTTCTTTCATATCAGCTTACACAAAAGTAACATAAAGCACTATATCACAAAACACTCCTCCATTTATGAAAGTCCTATGAAAGTAAAGTTTATCCTCTTGCCTGTTAGTCCTTTGTTTTCTAGGATCAATGATTTTTAGTCTAGCAGTTTTAAAAAGAACACTTAGCAGAAGCTCGATATGCTCTCCTGCTATCATGCCCTAAATTCATAATGCTGGTAACTTTAAAACATTTTCTTTCACAGAAGAGTGAAGAATTTCTATGACCTAGACTATATTTTTTCTCCTATTCCAGGCTGACAAATTCTAGTGAGGGTACAGAAAAAGTTTTTATTTCTTGCCTAGCAGTAACTCACATCACCAAAAGAAGGAGGCTGGGATGTGAAAGGAATCCAAAAGAACTGTACAGGCAGCTCAAAGTGCAAAGAAGATAAGCACGTAGCTCCTCTCCAATTCCATGAGATCACAGTTATACACTCCAAACTGTGAATGTTAGAAAATAGACCTGAAGAAGCTCTCAAGAGGTCATCTTGTCCATGCACTTGACCCAAAGCAGGACCAGCACTCTTTTCTCATTCTTGAGAGGTGTTTATCTGCTCTATTTTTAAAAACCACCACTGGGCAAAGACAACAAAACCTTTTCAAAACAGTTGATTCCACTGTGTTACTTCCCTCAGACAGGCAAAATCAACTTGCTTCTGCTTTGCAGGAGCATTTAGTATCTTTTAAGACTTGTTATGTCCCTGCATTCACCCTACCTCTTTTGAAATTAAAAATCTCAATTTCTTCCAAGTTCTTGCATATCACAGTTTTTTGAAAGCTCTGAACATTTTTGTTGTTCTCTTCTTGCCTCACTCTAATTAGTCCACAGCTTTCTGGAAGTGCCATGTGCAAATGAGATACAGTACCCCAATTAAGGCTCTGCAGAGTGGAAGAATTATTTCAGACATATTGCCGTAAGTCTACTAAGAACTCTTTTCTATGGTTACTGCCTAACTCACAATAGCACAACACTACTTACTCGTGTTTGTCTTCTTATCCACCATAATGCTACTACTTCTGTTATATTACCTAGCTATTCCTGTATTCGTGAAGCTGCCACGTACTCTTCTTTCTCGTTTGTGTTTTATTGTTATTCTGTCCCCCCAGTGGGTGGCAGCACCTCCCATTTTGCTTTCATGTTACATGTTTGCAGCCATGCTTTCTATTCCAGCATGCCGGTCATTAATTGCAAATCCATCATCTAGGTCAAATCCTCTGTGGTATCTTACAATACAGCCTGACAGTCTGATGATAAATGACTGGTAACTGTCTGTCTCTTAACCATCCTAGAGAAATTTTGTTGTTTGTTTATGTGAATGGCACCCTGCTAAGTTTGGGATTTAAAAACAAATGAAATGGGGAAGTCATTTGTGACCATCACTTAGATTAGATTAGTTAAGATTTAAATAAATCAAAATATGAGACTGTTTTGTTGGACTTTTCAGTACTTGCAATAGCTTTACCCTTGCTTCAAGTTCTCTCGTTATTCCTCTCCTCCAAGTAGGCAAATTTTCTTAAAAGATATGAACATATCTACACCTAAAATTTTTTAGATAATAACAGTAAAAAATCAAACTCACTTAGAACTTCTACAGCTTTTGAAGAGGTTGTTTATTCTGTAATCCAGATGCAAATCCTTATGTTCAGCATCTGCTATTGGTAAATACCACTTTAAAATAGCTGTCTGGGGACACAAAAACCCTTCTGATCTGTCTCAAGTCTTTGAGCAGACTTAGCAACAACTGCAGTATTCAGTGTGTTACAAGCTTTGGGCTTGCAGGATTGTGCAGGGACACTGCAAGACAGAATGCCTCATTTTCTCAGGCAGAAAACCAGCTCTGCGCCCACACAGGGAGAGCAGAAGCGGAACACAGAGTCCCGTCTCGTTCTACTCCCACAGCTACAGGGCCTGCAGTGGCCAGGCATCATTCCTAGATGGGCTCCTCAGTCATATTTCCTGCAGTTTTGTTCTCATTGTGACTGTAATGGCATTATTCAGGTACATTTGCCCAATGAAGCTCTAAGTGACAGTTTCGGGTTCATACAGGTTGCTATCTAAGCTCAAAACATATAATTTAAAATGAGGGTAGAAGCAACTGCATATTCTTGCTATGATTCACTCAGGATGAAGCATGATGAATCAGAGATCATTATTTTGACTTTCATTGTATTTACGCCTTTTGCAAGAACTTTAGTACATAAGTGCATGGGGTAAACACACACAGCTGGCATAATAGCACAGATGCAGGCTTCTTCTACACTCATCTTTTCTATCAACTTTTCGTAGGGGCTGAACATACAAATTATAGTCTCAGCAATTTTCCGTTGTGAGGAAATCAGCAATGTCGCATTCAGAGGCACAGATTCACAGCACAGACCTGTTTCAATGGCTCCTTTCAGTAAGCTCGTTCGCTGACTGTGGCAGTCAGTTAATAGGACAACAACTTCATATTTGCCAGGAAACCCATTTCCTCCCTGAGAGCATCTCTTCCACATCCACTTTCAAACTTTGTTCCTGGTGAATGTCCCCTGGGGAAGGTGCAGGCATGGTGAGGTGAAAGAAACAGCAGGCCATTTCATTTCCTTGCTCACATTTTTCTTCCATGCAGAAACGAAGAGTTGTGTCAAAAACCACATTGAACTGCCAGCATTTTTCCCAGGTTAAAGTTACTCAGAGCATTGACTCCTCTATCTTGTCTTCAATCAATTTCAGATTGATTGCAACCACCTCGGGTTTTTGGTTTAGTCTGTTTTTTGCGCTCAGCAGGTGTTTCACTTCCAAGAAGTACTCAGTGTACTTCAGAAAACAGGTATCATCATTAGGCCATGCGTGGTTGAGAGTTTTGGAAAACAGCTACAACCTAAGGAAAGAAGTACAGAGATTTTTTTTTTTGCCTTATCTTCTCCAAACAAAACAGACCCAATGACCCAAGATCCCAGTCCATAATGACATGAAGAATTCATACTGGAATTACAGAAACCTTTAGCAGTGCTGGAATGCCATTAGAGCTCCATCTTCTCTGGCCGTGAGGGGTGTGAAGAATCTAAAAACAAAATTTTGATACTGTCAGTCAGTTTTTTCTTTTTAGAGCTGTGCATTTATAATGGCTCCATTTGTTACTCATGGCAGAGTTTCCCAAAATATATTTTGTTGTTTGTCCATCAATACATAGGGCTTTTTCTTGCAGACTGCAAAATTAAGTATTTTAAGAAGAAATTGAGTAGGAGCTAGAATAAATATTTGCCTTGAAGGAGATCTGTGCATAATGTTACATAAAATGTAAAATGATGCTATGATGCCCTGGAGAAATCCACATGCTTTCTGGAGGACAGCATCATTCTTTTTGAGAGATAGCCACTACAAAAACCATTTTTGATATACCAACATCAAATTATAATTGAGGGAAGTCTCTGCTATGGAAATATTTACTACTGCTTCCTCAAAATAAGAATACAGAGTTCTCTCTTGGTAGTCTGTTATGTAATGTTCTTCCAAACTTTTTGAAGTGGAAGAGGTCATACTCATTTTTAAGTTTGGATACTCTCCAAAGAGCACACAGGAAACACAGTACTACAAAAACCTGATATATTCGTTAATAAAACTTTACACAAAGTACAATTTGGAGGCCCACGTTTTGCCATGTCAACCTGGGAGGAAATCAGAAAAAAATTTGCAACCACTCCGAAGTATGCCAGCGTTTCAAGATCAATTTCATCATATAGCCCCCTGTGGCCGCTTGGCTTTAACCATTTTGGCCCCTTTGTAATTTAGCTGGCACCACAATGGTCTAGCCCAATGTGGTCAACAGGCTAAAAAGAGCAGGGTAATTGGTAATCTTAACTCATAGTCATTTCTACTGCACTGACTTTTGTCAAAATATTTTTGAGGTCACTGATCAGGTATTTTGTCTGCAATTTGTCTGTAACTTAGACTCTAAAATATTCATGCAGCTTAAGGGCACTGGAATTAAGGGGCAAAAAGTTGACTCTTGAGCTGCAGCAGTCACCATTAGTCACAGACCCACAGGAATTCTATTTTAATGTGCAAATAGTTCAGTGTGGTTAGACACGCACTCTTAAAGAGCCCACTTACTTATACTAGTGTCATTTTTTTATCTAAGCACTTGTAGTGAGGTAGCTTGCACAGCATGCCATATCCCTGGCTGTGTCAGCATACAGTCAGATCCTCTGGTGTAGACAGAATTGCAGTGTGCAATGTGTGCATTATGCAATCCCATACTGTGTTGTGATGCTGCAGGAAATGGGAGATGCTGCATGTTCTGTGTAAGCTGTTCTCCACATTTTGTGTCCAATTTGGAATTTTGAATATATATAGATATATATGTGTGAAAGAATGGCAGCATGATTCTGGGCAGTGCATGTCTGTATGTTAGGACAAAACCAGGGACCGGGTGATGAAATTTGGTGTGAAAGCTCTTCAAAGCTCCCCTCTAAAGCATTTGAAGTACGTAAAATGTCTGAATGGTCTTCACTCCTTCAAGTCTCCAGTGGCCCAAGTAGTGTGGCTTCAAGGAGGCACACCAACAGAAAAGATTGATGCATACTGGTTGTTCTCTACATGTGTGGAAAGCTTGTGTGGCGCTAGCTTGTGTGGCGCTTGTGTGGAAAGCTGAAACTCAAGGCAACACAAATCTGTTAAGCTTCCTTTCTATTAGCAGGAAAGGTGAGTGCACATGCTACTTTTGCAGGACAGGTTTGTGCATCACTGCTGCTGTGTAGTGCAGAATTACAGAAGGGCAGCCAATGATGTGCCCTTTTTTTTATGAAAAAAGACAAGTACTTAAAAAAAAAAAAAAAAAGCGTCTTTCACATATTGTGTTTCAGTCCCATTCCACTGAATAATAGTTGCAAGACTATTTCTATGGAAGGTTTGATCGCTAGTGATAACCCTGTCAACAGCATGGCATTGCCACCTATAGACAGCAAAGAAAAGCCAGTTTTAGACTGAGCAGCTTCACAGAGCTTTTTAAATTGTTTTGAGGGGCATATCAGAAATCTAACAGAGGAAAGCAATGTAAAGGATCTGGCACTTCCTCCCAGACTAAATGCCCTTTTTTGTTGCTTAGATATGTAGGACTGGATATTACCAAGGAATATTTGTTAAAACATGAATTTTAAAAACCAGAACAGTGTCCTTTCCACATCTTCCTCTATAGCACATCAGCCACTGGTGAACAGATTGCATGACAGTTTGGAAAAAATTTAGCTGTTCACATGTTTTAAAAATAACAGCAATAATTTGCAACCAAAATAGTATTTGAAAGCTGTGGATCGAGAAATGCAGAGAGAAAGTTTGGACAGCCCTAATTTAGCTTTATCAGAAATTCTCCAATTCCCATCTCTTTCAGACACACAGCGTAGAAAATGTTGGAGATATATAGGACTCCAGCTTCTAGAGAAGGGTTATTTCCATTTAGTCTTTCTGATCAGTCATAGAGTGAAGCATCTCCCTTCCTGCCTAGTTAGCACTTCACTTCAGGATTACTTGTATAAAAAGGCGCCTAACCTGGACCTGTCACTTAGGTGAAGCATGGCCAACCCTTTCTGAAACACTGCCACTGGCTGTACATGCAGTTTGGAAAGGTAGCATATTATCAAAAGCTTTTCAGGAAAAAATAAAGTCAAGAGACTATGGCTGAGGTACAAGCCTGTGGTTTGTTCATGTGCTGTTCCTCAGAGGGTGTAAGTCACTGTGTTCTATTTTACCCTCTTCAGAAAGGGTCATGATTTCAGATGTGGCTGTTGATTTTTAAGCATCCATGTCTATATTCAAGCACCTCCATGAAAAAAATCTGATAACATTTAGGCTAGCAAGTAATCCAGATTTGAAGTTGCAGGTGTTTAGATTGGCTAATAAAATGGCTGACAATTAAGAATCTTCTCAGTTGACATAGATATCCATGGTTAATTGCATAACTTTTATTCCCCATGTAGACATTTGGGTTTAACTTTTCCATGCAGTATAATTCTTTCATGATCAGCTTAAGTCCCACTAAAAGATCTGTAAACCATGGCAGGTTCTTAGGGACATTTTCAAAATAGAGAAAGATGCTCTGTTTCTGACAGCATGACATAATTCACACTCTAATTTCATTTAGGTTTGAGAATCTCCAAAATAACTAACTGTGGGTAAAGTCTGTGAAACCAAGTTTGAAAGCAATATAACTGATTTTGTTTTCTCGTGTTTCTGCCAATAAAAATCAATATAACAAATCCCTAGAAAAGTTTCACAGTTCTGTGATGTTCAGCAGACAGACAGAAGTTATTTCTTTAATGTGTTTTTAATACACACTCCACATAAACAGGGAGCACTCTGTCACACAGAGAAAGATGGCTTTGCCCTTCATGCATTTAATGTATAGCACGCTCCTCAAGCCCTCTAATTTCAGTCTCTACATGAAAATACATTATCCTGAGGATAAACTGCTTACTTACTTCAGCAAATTGCCTAAGTAGTTCAAGTACTGCCAGACAGAAAACTGTCTGGGCCTGCTCTTTCGCTCATTGAAGTCAGGGTCCTTCAATGAGGAGAGGAAAGAGGGACAGATCGGGCAGAACAAGAAGAGAGACTGAGAATTTATTTGACCTTGGAAGTCTTGTCTGGAAGACTTTGTGAGATGCAGGTAATCCACAGAGCTTCAGAAATACTGAGCTGAACATTTTAGCAGATCTTGCAAAAAAAATTCTTGCTGACTATGTAAACTTTTTTAACATTTCATTTTATAATATTTCAATTTTTACAGTGATGTAAATGTAGGGAAAAAAACACGATAAAGAGATAATGAGAAAGGTGCTTGTTTGATAGGCGTATACAACATAAGATGCATTACTTGGGGCCATCATACATGAGACACAAAGTATTAAATACTGCACAGGCTTTAGGAGGACTTGTCTTTTCATGTACAATGCATTAGCTTCTTTGGTAAACCTGTGTAGACAATGGGAACCCAGAGTAAGAAAGCATAGGGACGAAAAGGAGGGCCTGGTCAGCTTAGGTGTGTTGACCAGGCATTCAAAGACAGTGTTTGTTAAAACGCAAACAAACAAAAAAAGCCCACAATTTATTGGGATCTTTTGCATAGGATGATGCTCTCATGAGGAATCAAAGCTCTTGAACAGGATGGTCAGTCAGTGTCTGGATGCTGATGGGAGTCTCTGTTGCACAGGTCCTGGGCTGGGCTATGGATTCTCACACTTCAGCCAAGCACCAGTCCATTCTGAGCATGTGGTTCCTTCTTGTTGAGTATCTTAAACTACATAAAAAGCATGTCCTAATTCTCTTAACTGTGAAAAAAAGACTGTCCTACTGAGTGTCCCTTCATCTGCAGGATGGAGTTCTTCTGACTAGTTAAAAATCACGTACAGTTTGTGAGTCTTGCAGCAGGAAATGCCTGGGTGCACCTCTGGATGGATGGGCATTCTGACCAGGATGTTAACCACCACAAGTGTACAGGCAGATGATGCCTATCCACTGGCCTTCATACAGCAGGACTGTTTGAAATCCCTGCCTGGAGACTCCCACAATTATGCATGGGACTGCTTGTGATGAAGCTGTGCAGGCCCATCACCTTGCCTGCACTCACCCCATAGGGGAGAGGAGAGGTGGGGAGTTTCAGAATAAGGAAAAGTTTGCTATGAATCTGCATTTAATTAAATGTATTCAATTAAGTTACACTCCCCTAGCAGCTTGCAATCACGGAAATTCCAATGGAAAATAAATCCATATTTGTCAACTTTCAGCTTAGGATACAAATGTCAAGGTCAAGGACTTTTTAACTGACTCATTAACAGCCAACTGCACAATTCACCATAACCTGCGTGTTTCCCAGACATATGTCTCCCACAAGGGCTGTTCCTTAACTGCAAATTGCACAGTGTGTATACTGAGCCATTGCAGTATCTGTCTGCAAAATTAAAACAAGATCACCACTGGCAAGTGTAGATTTTCCAGATTTTCCATTATGGCTTCTTATACAAAGAACAAAAGTCAGTATTGAGTGGGATGACTTCAATTACAAATTGAAGGGGACAAAACCCAGGCTAGAAGGAAGAAACAGAATGGAGAAGCCCAGCCAACCAAACTAACTTAAAAATAGGGAAGCTCCAGAGTCCTGTAAATATCACAAGTTTTATGTAAAATCTGTGAGCTTTTAAAAATAAACGTTGGCTCTTTCTGTGCACCTTGGCTGGGTCTCGGAACAATTTGCAATGTGGAGACCCTGCAATTATCATCATTTCTCAGACCTCTGAGCACTAAGAAGTAAATTATTCTGTGGTTCACAGTGAAACCAGAAGAACTGGCAGAACCAAAAAATTGCATACAACCAAAACTGTGGAGTGCGTGTCCCTCCATGTCATATAACTACATCCATCCTACACCACTGTTCCAATCCTCACAGGGACAGATTACCAGATTTGGAAACTTGCATGTGCAGGATCCTGGTAGCTGGTACATAGCCACCATTAAAAATCCCATTTCCCCCCCAGCCGTTAGGAAACTGCTACAACTACCCAGATTAGTGCCAGATATTTGGCTTTTAGGTTGTATTCTTAACTACGAAAAAGGAAACAAATGTTACTGCCCCCTGTATTGCTATTCAATATTGTATTGTACTGCTATATATCAGATCGTTTAAGTCTTTCTACCATTTCTACCCTTGAAACACTGAATGGTTCATGAAGTGAACAAATTACAGAAACTGTGCAGCAATGTATTACAGACTAGTATAATCTAATACTCAGCACATTTGAAGGGTCTTGCATTTGACGAGGATATTTCAGAAGCATCGGTATTTATAATCTCTCCGTGGCAGCAGATAGATTTTTCGCTAAACCATTGTTTTGGTTTTTACTTTATGATCATTCACAGTCCTTACAGTGAAGATTATATGAGTACTGGGCAGGACTTCCATGGCACAATTATATCCTTTATGGGTAAAGTTAGATTTCATTCATCATAGAAGAAAGCAGGGGAAGGAAGCAAGATTTACAAGGCTCCTTTCAGAAGCAAAAGCATTTTAATTTGCACTCGTGATGCATTCTCTGTTTAACACACTGATCCAAACTAACCAGGAGGATCCTTGGCAGTGGGTCAGCAGTTTTGGAGTGGAGGCAGCCCCCAAAGCCATGTCTGACAAAGTTCCTGAGGGGAAGAGCAGTGTAGACATGGGAACGTGTCCTTTCCGCCAGCCCCATGAGCAGACTTTGGTAACAACTGAATGCCAGTGCCAAAAAAGCAAGGAAGAGAACAAGGCACCAGTGAAGGAAAGGCATTGGATACAGAGAGAACAATTAATTTCTCTGCAGATTCACTTCAAAACCTTTTTTGGACGAAAAGCCTTACCCTGAACTCTTCACTTATTTATGGCACCTTTTTAAACGACCTTCACAGAAGGTCAAGAGCACATCAGATTGCTGTAGGTCTTTTGTTTCCAGTCTGGTGTCTCATTTCCCTCAAAGATCACTTAGCTAAAGCCTACACAGCAACAGAGCTGAAAGGTTAGGAGGAGGAGGTGGAAGGAGAAACAGGAAAGTTGGTAAAGTATCAGGGTTTTTGTGATACCACAAAAATTCACACACAGTTCTGCAGAGATATCTACTGCTTTTTAAAGTCAGCAGAAGCAGCAATCTTTTACAAACCACACCCTGTTGCATTTACTCTGCAATCTGCCCTTTTTTCACAACTCTGCCCTAGTGCCTGGCTGGTTATTAATGGAGTGAAACCTTGACATTAGTCCTAGAGTCTACCAACTGTCTTTCCTCTTACCCTCTCAGGACGGGACTCACAGTTTTCTGTGTGAGACGTCTATTGACAAGTTCATTTCAAGGGCTTACAGTCTTGCGAGGCAAAAAATTATAAAACAATATTTTAAATCGTTTCTGATGTATTTATGAAAAGATAAGAAAACAGTTGCTCTCTGAATACTCATGCCAACAAAAGCCATTCCGACTGACCTTTGCTTTGAATAATAGAAATTATTTTCTAGTAGTATAAATGATTTAAGAGGAATAACAAAGCAACTTAAAATATAGTCAAGAAAAGTTTGTTTATAAATGGTTTCCAAGTGTTCTGGGACTTGCTCCTTCAATGATTTCATCTTTCCAAAGTAATTCTTCAGGAGCTGAAGGCTTTCCAATTCCAGCACAGTACTTAAAACTACCTACTTTTAAGCACATATTCTAATCACTCTGACTTCAGTGGGACTGCTGTGTTTAAGGTAAGGCATGTGCTGAGCTGCTGCATCAAATCAGGCCCTCAAGCGGAGGTCGCTTTGCTATGCATTTGCTAAAGAGCAAGGCCTTTCACAAGCTAAATGACTTTTTAAGCCAGTGCCTGTTGTTAGGAAAAGCTTCTTGGCATGGGCAAAATATTTTTATAAAAATATTGCACTTATTTAGAACAATGTCCCCCAAGCAGTGTGTAAACATCGCAAGCCTACTTTCAGATGCCTTAATATAGCACAGTGACACTTTCAACAAGAATTGCTCAAATCTAATATCTAAAGGCATATGTAGCCACCTACATAAGATTTCAGCTTTACAGGAGCTTCTCCAACAGAAAACACAGGCACACACACATCCAATCTGAAAATAATGTCACTATTTAAGTCCTCAGATACAGATTTTAAATGGCATTTGATTCAGACAATTTTGCTCTGAAATCTCAGTTGGCTGAATTTCCATTGTCTAAGGTGCCCCATCACTTGAACAAGGGTGTTATCTCCAAATGCCAATAAATTCTTCTGAAGGTGATCATAGAAATCATAGAAATCATAGAATAGTAAGGGTTGGAAAGGACCTTAAGATCATCTAGTTCCAACCCCCCTGCCATGGGCAGGGACACCTTGCCCTAAACCATGTGGTCCAAGGCTCTGTCCAACCTGGCCTTGAACACCGCCAGGGATGGAGCATCCACAACCTCCCTGGGCAACCCATTCCAGTGCTTCACCACCCTCACTGTAAAGAACTTCTTCCTTATATCTAATCTAAACTTCCCTCCTTTAAGTTTGAACCCATTACCCCTTGTCCTAGCACTACAGTCCCTAAGGAGGAGTCCTTCCCCAGCATCCTTATAGACCCCCTTCAGATACTGGAAGGCTGCTATGAGGTCTCCACGCAGCCTTCTCTTCTCCAGGCTGAACAGCCCCAACTCTCTCAGCCTGTCTTCATACGGGAGACATACTTATCATCCTCGTGGCCCTCCTCTGGACTCACTCCAACAGCTCCATGTCCTTTTTGTGTTGAGGACACCAGAACTGTACGCAGTACTCCAAGTGAAGTCTCACAAGAGCAGAGTAGAGGGGCAGGATCACCTCCTTTGACCTGCTGGTCACGCTTCTTTTGATGCAGCCCAGGATACGGTTGGCTTTCTGGGCTGCAAGCGCACACTGCCGGCTCATGTTAAGCTTCTCGTCAACCAACACCCCCAAGTCCTTCTCCTCAGGGCTGCTCTGAATCTCTTCTCCGCCCAACCTGTAGCAGTGCCTGGGATTGCCCCGACCCAGGTCTAGGACCTTACACTTGGCTTGGTTAAACTTCATAAGGTTGGCATCGGCCCACCTCACAAGCGTGTCAAGGTCCCTCTGGATGGCATCCCTTCCCTCCAGCGTGTCAACTGAACCACACAGCTTGGTGTCGTCGGCAAACTTGCTGAGGGCACACTCAAGCCCACTGTCCATGTCGCCGACAAAGATGTTGAACAGGACTAGTCCCAACACCGATCCCTGAGGGACACCACTCATTACAGGTTTCCAGCTGAACCTCGAGCCATTTACCGCAACTCTTTGCGTGCGGCCATCGTGTCTTGATTACCACAGCTTCTCAAGTATCTGTTCAGTTGAACAATTTAAACATGCTATTAAAGCATTCAAGGTTCCATGTTGCAGTGTTTTCTTAGTATTATAAATCAACAAAATTTTAAATGTATGAGTAATCCTATAATTATAACAATTAGAACTATTTGCATTTTTCATGTTGCTGCTGTAACATACAATTGAATGACACTGATCTCTTTCTATGTTGTCTTAGACGTATTTGCATAAAAATCCTTCTTTTAGCTGTAGTACATCTTAGTGCTTCTATTTTGAGGTTTTCAGGTTTTTGAAAGGTCTTGTTATAATTCCATAGCTTTCTCCACCTTCCTTGTTTGAGGCCTTTGTAAAAAGTGTAGTATTTTGCCCCATTGCAGCAATTTAGCGAGAAGTTCTACCACAAACATACCCAGAAAAAATTACTTTACAATAGACTGTAAAAGTGTGGTCATGCCGTGGACTGAAAATGCCCTGTGTTGATTCATTTTAGGTCAATCCGTTATTTGTTTGCGGTCTGTAATAGATATGAGCAATATTGAAAACAGATGTCTTTCTTTTTCATTTCAGAATAGAAGCCTGGCCTGGAAGACACCACGTCTGCAAATACAATTCACCCCACAGACGTGGGATACTTGGCTGTTTTCTGTAGCTACAGCTAGGTTCATCCCCATAAAGTCCAAATGACAAGGCCATAAAACATTTCCCTGTAAAAAAGCTGAAAGATTAAAAACTACAGAACACACAGAACACCCTAGGAAGACTGCAGAAGATACCAAAGCCTTTTTAGTATTATGCACCAAAATAGTGACAGCTGTGAGTTCAATCAGGATATGTATCTGAAAGTCTGTGTGTATATAAGACTAAACAACTACAAACCCTTGTGTGTATATGCATTTCAGCTTCAGGTGGTTCATTTAATTTTAACACAGATCTCTTCCTGGTGAAGTAAAGTTAAATGGAAATAAATTCCCTTTAAGAAGGGAAGAATAATATCTGTGTACATTGTTTACCATAGTTTAACAGCTAAGTCTGCTGAAAGTCGTGTCTGAAATCCATGTTGAAGTATATATGGACTGCCAAAGAAACTTGGGGGAGGGGGGTGGGAACAGAAGGGAAATGGAATGTTAGAATTATAGAATAATTTAGTTTGAATGGCATTTCTGGAGGTCATCCATTCCAACCTTCCACGTGAAACAGGTCCAGCTGGATTTGCTTGCTCATGTCCACATCCAGCTGAGTTTTGAGTTCCTTACCTCCAAGGATGGAGCCTTCACAGCCTTTCTGGGCACCTGGTCTTGTGTTTGGATTGCTGTATGGCGAAGCAGGTTTTCCTTCTATCAAATCATAGTATCCCATTTTCCGTCTTGAATCTTTTGCCTCTTGCCATCTCACCATGCCTCTTTGCGAAATCTGGCTCCATTTGTCTTTGTAAACTCCATTATCTGTAGAAAGCAATATTGGGCAGAACAGAGAAGAGTCTGAAAAGAAGAAAATTTACTGATATTTTTTTGTTGCTACAGGTTCACTTCCTCTGGTCATAACAAAAGTAAAGCAGTAGGAACTCAGATGTGGGAAACTGAATGAAGGGGTGTGTGATTAAGACCAACGTGGCAGAAGGCCAAGAAAGGCAATAAATTGTCCTAACTGACGCATTACAGACCGTATAATTTAATATTTGTGCCTTGACAATTTACACGTGTTTTGTTGACTGAATGTCTAGGGTAGCTCATACATTACTGAGCTGAATGTACATATGAAGAATGAAGGCCATTGCAGCAGCTCTCCCGCACACTGGTTGGGAGAACAGTTAAAATGACAGGTTGACTAGTTCAGAAGGTCCTGCCCTGGAAAAAGCAACTTTACCTGAACTCTGCAACAATACAGGGAGAAAAATATGACAAGTGAGGACACTGGCCCTAGTCACCAACATGAAGATGATGAGCTAAGCTGAAGGCACCATGACCCAGAGAACACGGTTCAGTGGTTAAACATTTCAGTTGGGTCTCAAACTGGGTTTTGCAAACTGCCTTCCACAAAGTACGCTTTTTGCTTCTGCAGCTGAGCAAGGTCTGTGATTTGGTAGGGGTGTCCCTCTGCCTACCCTTCTTCTGTGCAGGGTCAGAGCCAGTAACCCTGTGTTGGGGAAGAAGTGTCATCCAGGGAGAGTCTTCATACTCTGGCCTTGACCCAGCTGCTCCGTCCACTCCCTGCACTTAGATCCTTTGCTGTTTCTTGGACAGAACACTTCTGTCTTGGGACTGAATGTTTAATTTAGAAAAGCAATAGTTAGAGGTGAAAACCAAGCAGGCAGGCCTGGACAACTGATTTGGGGTCTCATTTGCATTTTCTAGGACAAAGTTTAGAGACAAGGGGAACACATCTGCCTCCTGCATGTGCAGAGAGCCAAGTTTAGCAGCGCCTGAGGATCCTGGCTGAAAGGCAAGCTCCCACACAGATTTTGTTAATTTGGTCATGTTCGTTTAAGGAAAAAAAGTACGAAAAAAAAAAGGTTTATGCAAAACGCAATCCAGGGGCTTACACAAATGACACCTCCTGCAAAGCCCGGTTGTAGTCCTGCCCTGGTCTGCTCTGGTTGGGAGTAAGGGCATGCAGACAACAGCTGAATTTTTTGTTGTGTATCCAGCCTTTCTCAAGACTGACACTAACAGAACTCTTTTCACTGACACTAAAACATAGCTACATCTCCCAGAAATTTTTTAACAGGGCAACCAGAAAATACCATATTCTTACAAGTGTGAGAGCATCACATCTGCCTAAAGTTTCTGTGGGAGTCAAATATGTAGGTTTACTTCAGATGTGTAGGAGCCTCTATGGCTTTAGGGCAACACCTCTCCAAAAGCAGCACAGAACTTCATTGACAAATAAGAGGGCTGGTATTTTGCCTGGAAGATGGTACATCTGAAACAGCAGCTTGCACCAGCATAGTGGGTTGTTGGACTTAGAAGCTGGAAGGGGTAACAGCACAGCTTTTCTGACATGATGGTTGTCTTTTTCTTGCGTTGAGGCAAGACTGATTCAGAGATCTGATCTGTTGAGACTTTCAGGGGCTGTTTGTTTTCTAACCAAATTCATATATTTTCTAAATGGCAGCATGTGGAATGTATCGCTTTCTGCTGAGATTTCCCACTACAAAGGTAATCCATCAACTTTATTTGACAGGCATCTATTTTTTCTAGAGGAATGGTTTTTATTTCAAAACAACCAGGTAGCTATAGCTTCCTCAAAAACAAAGGACAGTAGTTGTCTTCATTGTCCTTAAGAAGACATTAGGCTAAAGAATCAGCCTTTCCAGAGGGAGATGGGGAACCAGAACTTTGTTTTCATTCAGTACAACTTACACAGGGTGATAATCAGGAATTGAGCTGAGATCATTGAAGACCACATGATTTGGGTCAAGATGCAAAGAGAGGGGAGCAACTGGCGTTGCAACAAAATTTAATTGGGTTATTGTGAAAATAATGTGTAAGTTTTCATCTGAATTTCAAACAGACAGAGTTTTTTCCTCAATGTGGATACTTTCTCTCTGCATCTACAGTTATTTTGCATGTAAGATATTTTACCTCTGCTTCCTTTAATCTTATGTGTATGTGTGTCCATCTACATATAAATACATACATAGGTGCAGGTATATATATACAGAAAAAACCTGAATATATAGAGGCTACCCTATCTTCTGTGCTGCCTCACTGCTTCAGAGAAAATTCCTCTATTGACTCCAGTTGGCATTCATTACGTATTGTTCGCCATGTTCCAGCTAGCCCAATGTGCCCTACAAATTGTCTTTGTGCCTTTAAGTGACTGAAGATGGAAGAACAAGACAACAAAAGTTCTTCAGTATTGAAGCTGTTTTTCACTGTGAACCTGTCCTCCTGCATACAGTAGAAAGACTTAGACCTCCCTAAAGAATTTGCTGAGATGGCCTGCAAGGAGCTGGTTGAAATAGTTCAACACCATATTCTCCAAATAAATGTCCATGCTAAAATATGTCTTGCTTGAGAAACAAAGACAAAGAAAAATAATTTTGTGATATTATTAAAAATTCACCTACAGTTTGTCAATGTGCTATTAAAGATGAGCAGAATAAACGTGACTCAAGTATATGCAAAGATTAATAATACAAATTAAGGTAATGGAAGCAAATAAACTTACTGCATTTTCTGAAAAGGTAATGAAGTTACAGGAAAGTTGTTGGTCAAATGCCATATAATGACACCTGCAATATGTTACTTATATATGACATGACAATCTTGCTATTATTTATTTATTTATTTGTTTCAAAAGTCAGCGCAGGATCGTTTCAGTGCTGTGTCTAAATAGGTGGCTGTATGTACCACAGCAGCTTGGACCTGCAGTGGTCATCCCTTACCTGTGGGCCAGCACCTACCTGGTGGCAATGCAAGATCAACATGCACGCCTGGAGACCTTGTGGGAAGAGACTGTCCCAGAGCTCACACGGCTTAAGGTGCAGACCCCCTCACCTCCAGGTGTTTGAATCTCCTGCAGAGATCTGAACCAAAGCAGAGGCACATCCCAGAGACTGAGTCTAATGTAAAAGCAACATTTTCCTGTCTGCCCCAAATCTCATCCTCAGCTCTCCTGTCATAAGCACTGAGGAGTTTCAACTCTCACCTTTCTGAAAGACATGTGAATTTCAGCCAAAAGGTAATAAAGTAGGCTTCAATTGTATCACTGAGGTTTGAATCTCTTCAGAGAGATCTGGATTAATTTTATAAATCCCTAGTTCCTATTAATATATTATATCTGAATTCATTTCCCCTTTCCCCTGTTTCCTCAGATACTATTATGCCTTATTGCAGTTACATAAATTCACTGCTCTAATCCCATCTTCTCGGTTATTAGGTAATGTGGTATGCTCAAAGGTGACTGGGTGATTGAAATCACATTATTTGCTTCATTTAATATCCTGAAATAGAGCTTAACATTTAAGCTGTTGTGGAATATAAAACAAATAGAAAAGACCCAATGAAGCCAGCATAAAGGGATATTTATTCTTACTGTGACCGGGCCAGTTTCCCACACAGAGTAAGGAGAACAGCAGGGGTGATCCCCTCCTCACTGCAGCACAAACTGGCAGCCATTAGAATGGCTGTGAATTATTTCCTTAAACCAGTCACAAACTGAATTTGAGCCAACAGTTGGCACAGAGAACAAAGAATGATCCAAATCTTGTACCACCATTATCTGCTTCACAGAAGTACTGATTTTTATGCCTCCTCTATTGAAGGTGTTTTTTAATTAAGAATGAACCCTTTTGACCTGTAATGCCACTTAAAAAGTAGCTGGTTTAAACCTGTCAAGTTACACAAAATCTGTGCTTGTCAGTCCCAGTAAGACAGGCCACCATCCCTTTGAAGAACAAGAGTGGTCATCCTCCAGAGTCAAGGAAATATCATGTTTGGTTGGGGTGCTGGGGAAGACTCCACTGGTAAGAGTCCTGCTACAGACAACAGTTTTGCACAAACCTCAAAGCCTGTAGCTGTGGGGAATCCAGGATGGGCTGGTGGTGAGAAGTAGCACAGCACAGGGAATTGGATGGAAAGGCAAATCCTCAACGGCAAATCATGGCACACAGTAGGAGTTGTTACCAGACGTATGTTCTAAAGGCCAGATTTGGCAACCATGTTGGTTTTCCACCAGTCTGGTTTTTTTCATTGCTTTGGTTTCTGTTTGGTTGGTCACTTGAAATAAAATTATATTGCTGTTTCTGGAACACCTAAATTAGAACAAAGGACCCTTTGCATTTAGACCCCTTCCATTCTGTGGGGTCTAAAGCTGCACTGAACCACAGCAGTACCAGCTGGTATCAGAGCAGGTAAAACAATGCATAGCAGCAGAGAACTCCCTGTTCTGCTTCTCAAATCTGAAAGTGGCTTTAATGAATCCAATAACCCTGCTGTGGACTGGTAGGTATAATTACCTTGGCTAGTACCATATCTTTGAGACTTGTGGCCTCTCATGAACTAAGGGGGATTTCCTCAGTTTTGTGTTTTCAGTAATTCAGTCTCAGTGTTAAAACCAGCAATATTTATCTACCATTTTTATCAGTTCAAGGTATGGAAAGTGAAAATAACTGACAAAATAGTTTGAAGCATGCCTGCAAATCTCCCTAGGAGATGACAGAATACAGCAGATACTTGATCATCCATCAGGAATCATTACTGGGTTAATTTGTGTGAAATGAAAGAAGTTGTGAATGCAATCTCTTAAACAGCACTCAGCTAAATGGGTTATTTTTCCATTGGTAGCAATATTAACATATATCTTTAGTGTACTGCAGGAGGAAATGGAAAAATGATCACAGTCATCTTCATTTTAATGCTGGAGAAACATGATGAGTGGTGAATGATTCTTAATATCATAACTGTCTACATAAAAGGAGATGAAAGTGTAACTGGAGAGTATTGTTCATTTTCATCCTTTCTGAGATCCATCATCCTAGCATGCTCTTTTCTCTTGCCCTCCTAATACCTTCACATTAGATCCTGGAAACATGGAGAAGCAAATCTTCAAATATTTCTGACATGCAAAATAGCTATTCCTTCAAACATCTTGAAAATCAAAGAAAACATTGTGGGCAATTTCAATAAAACAACTTATTAAGTTAAAATGAGTTTTGTTTTCTCTCTTATTCTGTATAGAATAAGCAGGTGTGCAATTAACTACATAAGTGCACCATGCAAGTGCATAGAGAAAAGTATGTTGTGGGTGGAATGCACAACTTGCCATGCAATCACCTAGTATTGAAAAAAAACACATTTTCTGAACACAGAGGCTTCTTCCATCTGCCACAGCATTCAGCTGAAAAAGCTGCAGCTGTAGCCAAATCACTCAGTAAAATAGCCATTCTTAGCACTGGGAGGGACATACATCATACCGCTTCAGAATGACTGCAGTTGCTTCTGATTTGGCCATTGAGCTGTGTTGATAAAGCAACAGGTGATAAAACAGAAGTTCAACAAAAATATGAAACTGCTATCCTACTTGCTGATATTTATTTAATGACCTTGTTGCACTGGTCTGGCAGTAACATTACCAGTCAGATGGGCATGGCAGGGAGAGGCCTTGCAAACAGGGAACGCTATCAGTGCCAGACATTGATCTGCTCAACACACTGCATATGGCTGCCTACTACGTCCCCAGGAAGCTGCTCTGATCTCTCAAACACCAGCTTGTGTCAGCAGAAGTGTAGCAGGGAGGCACTGAGTTCCCCAGGGATCGGTCAGATACAGCATGAAATGGAAGGCTTTCATTGCTTCTTGACTTCTTCGCGTGGCAACTGAGGGTTTGCAGGAGAGCATATACATGGATTTATTTCAATGGACACCATTCCTTATTATTAAAGAAAGTATACTTCAGTCATTCCTTTTCAAACATAAAACCACCAGAGCAACCCTTGAGGAATGAGAGAGGGATCTTTTGAGGTCCATTTTTCCTGGGCTGTGCCCTGGACCATCACTGTCTGGCTCTTAACATTTTCCACTAAGACAACCCAGGCTATTTGGATGCTGTCCATTCCTCTTTATCCCTTACAGCTTGAATTGTTTTTCTGAAACAATGCTTCAAAGAAGCAAAATTTTCTTCGTTTCAAACAAAGCCAACAAACAAAGGTAGTGCATAAATCTTTCTAGCAATCATTCATATTTTGGAAGACTACTGTCATGTTCACTCCTTCAGCTACACTCTCTCAACATACGGAAACACAGTTCTTTCAATTTTTTACAGTACTGATGTTTTGTAGACCTCTTCTTATTTGTCACCTCTAGCTTCTCTCCAATCCTTTCTATAACTTTCCTAAAGAATAATGCCTTGAATGAAATACGTTTATCTAGCTGAGGCCCACCAGATGATGCATACAAAATAATAATTTCCTCCAGCATTTTACACATGACATTCTGACAGTATTTTAAAAAATTGGACTTCCTTTTTTTTTCACCAGTAACAACAGACTGCTGACTCACGTTGAGTTTGACATCAGCTGTAGCTCACAATACTTCTTTTGCATTATTGCAGCTTGCTAGTTAGTGTCTTCATTTCTGTGCTTCCTGCTTCCTCATTAAAATACTTCACACTTGTGTCTGTAGATTTTCATTTTTCATTTCAGATCATTGCTTCATTTTATTAAGAATTTTGATCCTTGATTCTTCAGTAAAATTCAGTCCTCCTGGCTCAGTGTTATCCATGAATTCCAAGTACATTCTTTAGTACCAAGTCATCAATGAAAATGTGGAATGAAGCAAGCTCTGCAGAGACACTTATATGCTTGATTAGAATAAGCTGCCAGTTAGAAATCCATGAATAAGTGTTTGTGTCATAGACCAACAAGCTGTGTACATTAAGGTGATCTCTTCCATACTCTGTTTTCCTTTACTAAAGAGCACACCAGGCCCAACACCATGTAAAAGCCTTAAGAAAGTCAATGTATGTCACACCTCCTGCTTTTCTTTATTCACTTGGCTAGTTATGTCCTCGGAGTTTAACCAGACTGGTCTAACGTGATATATTCTTGAAAAATCATGTTAGAATCCTAGAATCATAGAATGGGTTGGGTTGGAAGGGACATTAAAGATCATCTAGTTCCAACCCCCCCGCCATTAGCAGGGACACTTTCCACTAGACCAGGTTGCTCAAGGCCCCATCCAACCTGGCCTGGAACACTGGCAGGGATGGGGCATCCACTACTTTTCTGGGCAACATGTGCCAGTGTCTCACCACCCTCACAGTCAAGAATTTCTTCCTAATATCTCATCCAAATGTACCCTCTTTCAGTTGCCCTATCATTGCATGCACTTGTAAAAAATCTCTCTCCAGCTTTCTTATAGGCCGCCTTAGGTACTGGAAGGCTGCTCTAAGGTCTCCCCTGAGCTTTCTCTTCTCCAGGCTGAACAAACCCAATTCTCTCAGCTTGCCTTCGTAGGAGAGGTGCTCCAGCCCCCTGGTCATCTTCACGGGCCTCCTCTGGACTCACCCTAACAGGTCCACATCCCTCTTGTGTTGGGGGTCCCAGAACTGAACACTGTGTTGCATGTGGAGTCTCCCAAGAGTGGAGTAGAAAGGCAGGATCACCTCTCTTAACCTGCTGATCATGCTCCTTTTGATGCAGGCCAGATACAGTTGGCTTTCTGGGCTGCAAGTGCACACTGCCGGCTGATGTTGAGCTTCTTGTCAACCAACATGCCCAAGTCCTTTCCCTCATGGCTGCTGTCAATCCATTCTCTGCCCTGTAGTTGCGCCTGGAATTGCTCCAGCTCAGGTGCAGGACCTTGCACTTGGCTTGGTTAAACTTCATGAGGTTGGCATCAGCCCACCTCCCAAGCATGTCAAGTTCCCTCTGGATGGCATCCCTTCCCTCCTGATGGCAGCTTGGTGTCGTCAGCAAACTTGCTGAGGCTGCACTCCATCCCACTGTCCATGCTGCCAACAAAGATGTTGAACAGGATGCGCCCCAACACTGACCCCTGAGGGGCACCACTCGTTACCGGTCTCTAGCTGGACATCAAGACATTGACCGCAACTCTCTGAGTGTGACCATCCAGCCAATTTCTTATCCACCAAGTGGTCAATCCATCAAATCCATGCCTCTCCAGTTTAGAGACAAGGACATCGTGTGGGACAGTGTCAAATACCTTGCACAATTCCAGTTAGATGATGTCAGTCACTCTTCCCTTATCCACCAACAACATGGCTCCATCATAGAAAGTCACCAAAAACGTCAGCCACTAGATTTGCCCTTAGTGAAGCCACGTTGGCTGTCACCCCTTTATTATCCATGTGCTTTAGCATAGTTTCCATGAGGATTTGCTCCATGATCTTGCCAGGCACTGAGGCCAGACTGACTGGCCTGTAGTTCCCCGGATCTTTCTTTTTTACATTCTTGAAAGAGGGGGTTATATTTCCCCTTTTCCAGTCAGTGAGAACTTCACCAAACTGCCACGACTTCTCAAATATGATGGATAATGGCTTGGCAACTGCATCCAACAGTTCCCTCAGGACCCATGGATGTATCTTATCAGGTCGCATGGACTTGTGCACCTCCACGTAACTTGGGATGATCTCGAACCTGATCTTCTCCTACAGTGGGTGCTTCTTCATTCTCTCAGTCCCTGTCCCTGCCTTCTTGCGCAGTGTGACTGGAGCTCTTGCTGGTGAAGACCGAGGCAAAAAAGTCATTGAGTACCTTGGCCTTCTCCATGTCCCAGGCAACCAGGTTTCTTTCTGCTGTTTACTTCTGGAGGGGTCCCACTTTTTCCCTTGTCTTCCTTTTATCCTCAATGTACCTATAGAAACTTTTGTTGTTGCCCTGGATGTTCTTGAACAGATTGAGTTCTGTCAGGGCTTTAGCTTTCCTAACCTGATCCCTGGCTGCTCTGGCTATTTCTCTATATTCCTCCCAGGGTACCCATCCTTGCTTCCACCCTCTGTAGGCCTCCATAGGCCTCCTTTTTATGCTGGAGTTTGCCCAGGAGCTCCTTGTTCATCCATGCAGGCCTGCTGGCTTTCCTGCCCAACTTCCTCTTTATCAGGAAGCATAGACAGAGGTATTTTACCAAACTAATTCTCCTGTAGGTGTTCACTAACTGATTAGGCAATCATCTGTTTTAGTATCTTCCAGGTATTAAATTTGTCCTCATAGAGGAGTCTGTAATTCCCCAGGCCATATTGTTGTCCTTTTACTAATAATAACTACTGCATTTGACCTTCTCCTGTCATTAGAGATTTTCTCTGTCTTTCACAAGTTCTTGAAGATAAGAACTAATGGTTCAGAAAATTCTTTGTCTACTCTGTCTGCTTTGCCTACTGTAGTCCTCTAGGTTGAATTTCAGAGGCTTCTTTACCTTGAGTGATTTTAAATTATCCAGATTTTTCTAGCTTTTCTTACTATACCCTATATTTATCACTGTGTTAGAAGTATTTGCACTAGGGAAACATCCATGGCCACATCAGTTTTTTACCAGTAAAATAGAAAGAGAATTAGTTCTCCAAGGTCTAATTTAATACCATGCAGCTAACATGGGTGTTTATTGTCTCTTCATGTTTATTTTTAATCCAGTGACAGCATGCAGTTAACAGAACAATTTTTGGTACCTCCTGTTTTCTCCAGCTGTTTAAATATGTTGTGTTTTCAGCTTCTTTGAACTGCCTTCTGTGATACAGATTTGTTTTAACTGATTGTTTGTAGAATATTTTTAGTCAGGATTTGCTGTTACAGTTATTAATGGTTTCCAGTTCATGAACTACATCCATCACTATTTAATCAATCTTTTCCGATGTTATTTTGTTTGGCCTTCTAGTACAACAGCTGTATATCTCTAATGTTTTGGAGACAACAATACTTCAGAAAAAAGGACCCTGGGACTAGCAATTGCTATTGTGGTTATTTCCTTAATTTTTCAACATGTGCAGAAGTCAATATGGCTTGGTGAGAAGCTGTACAGCATACTTTTACAAAACAATGAGGTTTTGTGTTTTGGGGAGGTTTCTTTTAAATGAAGACTGAGACAGAAAGCGACATCCAGCTGAAAGGTTTTCCCAGTGTAGATGCGTGTCTCCTGGCTGCACCAGTACCAGAAGACTAGTAGTTTCTGTGGCTGGAAGAGAGGTGCCAGGATGCTTTAGCTGTTCAGGTGGTAGTTTATACTGGGGGAGAAATGCAACAGTGAGCATCCTACAAAACATCTCTCCTGGGACCTGGCATGAGGGGAAGCAAGAAAAAAGCTGGGAACAAGTTGACCAGAAAGGTTGTAGAGTCTCCATCCTCGGAAATACTTAAATCTATCTGGAGATGACTCTGAGCAATCTACTGAAGCTGACCCTGCTTCAGCAGCTTGCTGGACTAGAGGATCTTCAGAGGTCCTCCCTATCTCTGTGTTTCAATGATCCTGTGAGGTGGCACTTAAGTCAGGCCTGCCTTTCTATTCATTTGACTAAAGAAGCCACCTTTCATCTTAGACGAAGAGTCCAGAACAGTTTCCATGATCAAATCCTGTTTTCCAATACACATACTTTCCCAAAACTTTTGCCAGTTCCAGAGGAAGTCCAACATGCTACGTTTCTTTGTTAATTATAATAATTATTATTCTGTGTTTTATTTAGAATTAAAAAAATGACAATATATCAAAATTGTTTCATGACATGGGTAAAGGCATACCCTTTCTCCTGGTTACAATACACTTCACTGTGTATACTATTTGGCATTTTTTCTTTTTGTTGCCTTGTTGTGAGCTTTTCCTTTGAGTGCTTGTTTCAATTAACAACCAATTACTGGAAAATTACTTTTATCCCCAGAGTTTCCTTTCAAGATTAATAAATCTTTTCTTAACTTTTTATTGTGTAATATTCCTCATAAAATCCAACTTATTTTTCTTTCATTTATTCTTTTGGACTAGGTCCACATCAAGCCATGTGAAGGAAATAATGAATCAATTGATCAATTAGTTGGATCGATAGCTCTGTTTTGAGTTCTGCATTAAGCAGTAACTAATTGCCCAATCCTAAATGCTTTTAAAAACTTATCTAGGAAATCAATAACACAGTAACTGCATTTTAAACAGAAGAATGAACACAGCTATGCAGGAGGAAATGGACAACCATAACTGCAGTATGTGCCACGGCAGTAGAATTTTCTGCTGGTTTCCTTTGTGCTTTTATGTGCCTTTGTTTACATTCTTTTCTTGATAGTCACTTCCATTTATATGAGGGAAATCAATAGCTCACCCAGAGCTTTAGTAACAGGTGACCATAGGAGCTATAAGCTTTAATGGGAACAATCAAGGCATAAACATGTCCATTTTCTGTACCACATGGTCTTCCTAATTCACAGTGAAGAGTTACGTAGCTGGTAGATGTATCCAGCTGAGGTAACACTTGCTGGCATAGCTTACTTTCTCTTGCCCTGTGTTCAAACTTCTTATAGTCACTCATTCTTCACATTTTTCCACTCTCTGAGCTGTAATTTCTCTTGCCTCATTCAAGTGGTCTTTCTATCTGTGCTGTGATGAGGCTTAAAACATTGCTCTAGCTACCTGTTCTAGTGAATGCTTCCTTTCTAGTATGTTCTTACCTTGAATTTTTGAATTTTTACGCTCTTTTTTTTTAATTTGTTGTGTGACCAGTCATTGAACAGTAGCAGTAAAATATTATCTGATGTTAATATTATTATTTTCGAAAATCCTTCAGTGCAGTTTTCACATTTGGAGCCCAAAGTATTCAGGTTCCTGTTCCAGCAATTGCTCCTCCAACCCCTTATCCATTCAGGTTTTGTAATAATTAACTTTATGTCAAAATACTGTGGACATATTAGGGAAGAAACAGACAAAACAGCTATACCTAGAAGTGATATAGTAAGCATTGATGTTCTCTAGTAAATTAAAATTCCCTGTGTGAAATCCTGACTTCATCAAGGCATATAAGAGTTCTGTTATTGATTTGAATGACTCCAGGATTTACTCCTTCTGTCAGCTCAGACACAAAATCTGGTGGGTTTTTTTCATAAGACATAGTTTAACAACCAGTCTGAGAACCAATTTCTTGAATTCTAGCACACTCGAGTCTGTGATATCACTATTTTGGTGAGTGAGAGATGCATGACACATGTTACCAAATGTGGGTATCATGCTGGATTGGCTCCCTTCCCTGAAGAGGACTTATCCCAAGAAGTAATTCCCACAGTAGCGTGTATGTTTTCTTGTTTGTGACAGATATCTCAATGAGTGAGCAATTCAAGGCAGTTCCACGTAATATGTATCATCTTCATTTAATGAGCAGATCAAGATGATTTCGTATGATGTCCTGTAATAGAAGGTAAATGATCCTTTTGATTTTAGCTTCTTCAAAATCTTACATGTTATACAAAATACGTCAGAGATGGAAATTGCCTATGTAAAAGATTTGGACTTGCCTGAAGTAATTTAGCAATATTACAGGTTGGATTGGTTATTGAGCTGTCTGCTCCATGCATATGTATTCATACACTAAGTTAATTCAGTAACTGGATTGCCAGGAAATATGCCCAGGAAGAGTGAGATTTGAAACCAGATATATACTCCCTAGCAGATACTTCAGACACAATACAAGAATTGTTCAATTTGATGCTTTTATTGCAACTCCCTGTTGAGCTCAACAAGTTTAGTTACGAGTCCAAGCATGTAAAGGAGCAAGGAATTTCAGTTAGGCTTAAAGGAAGTCCCATAAGGAGAAAAGGGAGACTAACTGCAGTAAAATGACTCCAGACTTGAGAGAGTGATTGAGAGTTTAGCCCTTATTCAAACACACAATATACTGATTCCATAAGTAAGATAGACCTTTTACAACTTTAAAAAATCTTTTAGATTATTATTTTTCCTGATGCTAAAATTAAATATTTATAGTAAGACAGCTCTTTGGCCTACTATGTTCCCCCTTGCTCACAGCTTCCTGCAGGGAGGAACTGGTTACCTTGCCATGTCAGACCTGAGGGTCAAATGTGGTTGTGTCTGAAGAGTCTGGTCATCTGGGGCCATCTAACAGGGAGTAATTCTAGTAATCTGCTCTAAAGAGGACAAAGGCAGAGGTCTGAGATAAAGAACAAAGTCTAGAGATGTTATCACGGGCATCACTTTTCGAGAACAGTCAGTTAACACGAGAAATGATGGACCAGATGATGAAATGATGATTATTGTACTGGTTAAATAGATTATTTTGTTGAATTTGAGCTAAGCAATTTGAGAATTTGACATAATAGGAAAATACTGGAAACAGGAAAATATAAACTAGATAAATACATCACTGGTATTTTTCAAACAGACCACAGCAGCTGAACCTCCAGAAAGACTGCATTCACTCCCATAGGTATATCAAATCACCAGACAATCAAAATATCTTTCTCGAGTCCACAGAAATTCTCATATGTAATTTTCAAATCATATTTTGAGCATAACTTTGCAAATCATATTTTGCTAGACCTAGATATATTCTATATTTCTGTTTAACAGATTGAACGCTCAGATCTATGTACAGCTGAATAAGCTTGTAGGAACCTGGAATTTTTGCTGAACTTTATAATATCTCTCAAATGTCTTTTACAATGTGGTGAGTGTGTAACAGGTATGCTACTGTGAACTGTATAGTAATATGTTCGGGTCCTCATCTGTAGTGGTAGAGAAAATCTTCCCATTGCCTGCACTGGTCAAGCCCAGATTGACCTCTGCTGATATTTGTTCTCTGAGCCCTCTGTGAGGCTAAGCACTGAAACTGCACAGGGACAGTTTCCCCCAAATCTTTCTTGTCCTAGACAATACAGCACACCTTATTATGCATGCCACCCATGTTATTCATCAGTTCTTTTACAAAGAACTGGAGAATCTTGATATAGAGTGAGTATGCAATGGAAAGTGCTGTATGAAGCCTATTCACTCTGACTGATTGAATTTCTTTGTACTGTGTCTGTTTGTCCCCTCATTAACCACTATCAGAGTCCTATTTCCTATGCAAGGATCTTCACTGCTTCACTTCCTATTGAAGGCCTAATCCATGTGGTTTTGGGACTGCAGCACCATTACTCCGTTACTTGGAATTTGCTTTTGCAGAATAAGATGGACACGAAGAGGAACCTGGAATCCAGATAAAGAAGGATGTGCCGTTCATCACCCTGTGTACCCAGAGGCAGACAGCATAGAGATGCATCTTCTGTTTCTCTGTGCTGGTGATGCTATAGTGCCATAACAGATGCTTCCACATCATCATCTATTGGCTTGGAATACAGGACATGAATTCTGAGACATACACCAGAAGACACAGAACAGAGCGCTCTTACACTCATAGTCTTGCCTATCCTTTCTAATTAGCTAATGGAACTATTTTATTTTTTCACTTTTAAGGCAAAATGATAGGAGAGCCTGCAACCAGGCCAGATACAATATTAGCTTCTTAGGTAAGGGATTAAATAAGAAAAATTCACCTTTAATTTTAGGATTGTTAACATGATCTTTCTCACTATCCATGCTTCTTTATAATTTAGAAATTATTAGATTGCTTGACTGTTTCTCTTCGCACTATTCACCATTCACATCACAGACTCTGTCTTCAGAAGATTACTTTTCCCCGAGAAGTATGTTTAAAATGACCATTGGTGGGAGTGGCACAAATACATTGTGGTGTATTTCAGCTTGAATCCATCTGTGGTGGTAGATGTTTACCATAAAACGCTTTTCTCTAAGGTTCCTCTGTGCTTTTTAAGTCTGCATCTTTCTGCAATGCAAATATACAAAATAAATCCTACAGAAATGTAAGTGTTTCCGAACATTGTCAGCCAATCAAGAGCAGAGGTAGTGTCCCGGACCCTGCTCGTCTCTGTCTAACACAAATGACTCCAGTAGCCAAACCCTTTGAATGAAAGCAGCCCGGTATTTCTTTCAAATGCACTTTTTTTTCTGACTTCTTTTCATGAAGGCAGAAATGTGAAAAGAGACTCATTATCTTACAGTTCTTAGCTCCAGGCCCTTGAGATAAAATTGTAATTCAACATAATTATGTAGAAACCAGGAGAAAACAGGTGATTCCAATAAATTTGGAAGTAGTTTTTTCAGAACATTACAAGTTTAATTGATAAAGGCAGCCTGATGCTTTCTGTGAGGCTATCCTATGCAAACACAGTGCACCAGAGTAGCATCTCTTCAATGAATGAATTACTGTTCACAATAAACTTGAGGTCTCCAGTCGCAAGACTTTGTAAGGAATTTTTATCATTTGGGTGTAATCTGGAAGGGATCCATTCATAGATACATCAATAGATATTTGAGAGGAATGAAGTCACTGCAGATAAAGTACGTAATGGCTCAGAGGCTGGAAAAATCATAAAGAACAGGGAAGATACTACAGAAAGATACAGCAATTGGCACAGTCAAACAAATCTATCAAATACCAAATGAAGAACTTACATCCAGTCATTAAAAATGTGCATTTGTACTTAATGACTGCAGCCTGTATTCTGGGAAACAGCAGCTCTGTGAAGAACTTAGAAGATGTTGTAGATAAACTGGCAGCAAGATCTCTTTATATCAAGATCAGGTATCTGCTTAAATAGCTCATTCTACCACTATACATTAGCCACTGGGCTTTCTGCAGGAGTCACTGAGTGAAATTTTAGGATAGGTAGAGGAGGTCCTAGCAGGGAATGACTAGGCCCTTCAGACTCTAAAAATCTATATTTCTATTAAATTAAATGCTCTGGTATCAAAATCTTGATTGCTTCAAAATTGTATATTTACTTAAGAGAGTCTGTCACAGGAGGCACAACGTGAATATAATTACTTCTAGGAGTGCCCAGCTGTGAGGTATACAAAATTACTGCAGTATATCAAAAGTATTTCCTACAAAACCAAACCAACAAACAAGAAACCACCCAAACCAAAACACCTACCCCAAAAATATAACAAAAGAGAGGTAATGAAGATTGTTTTACCACGAAAGCTCAATAAATATACTTTAATAAACACCACATTTACTGCAGGGATCGTTTTATTCTGCAGAGGCGGAACAGCCAAAGATTAAGCCTTATTCTGCAAGTTTGAATCACTCAATTTGATTTTAAAAGTCATTTAATCTTTTAATAAGTATTAAACATGTTCAAGATTAACATGAAAACATCAGCTTTCTGCTCTCCCCTGGTTACACTCAATTGAAAGACTGAAACCAAATATTAAAGAAAAGGCCATCACTTTCCTGAAGTCAAATCAAATTGTGTTTTGTGGCAGCAGCACATAATCAAATTGGCCTTTATTTCAGTGCAGAGCCTATTCTGATTTGATTGGTCAATTAAGCTATCACTTGCTCTTTTTTTGGCCAAAATAACTGCCTTTGAATCATCTGGTTTGCTCCTAAGTTAACAAAACTGTGCAGGACAGTGCACATCCCAGCCTAGCCCGGATAGAAAAATAAAGTGCTGCTTGCCTTAATGGCGAAGAAGAAGCCTTTGAAATAGCTGAGTATAGCTGAAAAGTTGACATCCATTGCTTGCTAAGTCTTCTCAGACCTTTGATCTCTAATAGACAACGCACTCAAGATGAAGGTCACCTTTATGGTCCCAGTGCAAAGGGCGCTTTCCTAAACTTTCCCCTTGTCTCTTGGAGCATTGCTAGGGGCAGCAGACTCTATCCCTCCAGGCTGCGCAGGCAACAACATTGGTTTGTCCAGCACATACTTGGTCTCTCACTGACAAATAAATATGCACACACACACTCCCTAATGACTTGTTACTGAGGACTGAACCTTGCTCATGAGATTCTGGAGCCTGAGGTGGTTTCTGAGCACTGGGGCTCTTCGTAGTGTGTGCTTTTGGCATCTTATAGCCATTGCTAAGGCCCACAGCTGGCTTTCTAACTTTCTGCACAGCTTATACTTCCAAGTTATTAAAGCCCAGAATAACCCAGGTTCCTTCTTGGTGGTTCCCATCAGCTGAGATTCTCTGATGGCCTAATAGTGAATCTACACTAATCGTTAGCACATCATGTTCACCCTGTCTTGCAAGGTATCTCAGTACAGTCAAGGCTCAGATAAACTAGACTGATCCTTGCAGGGATCCTGGGACTGCATTTTGGACAAGCAGGTTTGATCTTATTTCTTTGGCAAGCAGGTACTATCTCCTTTCTTTAGATATACAATTCAGCTGTATATTGTCTCTGTTCCTTTTAAAGATGTAGTTTAAACAGGATCCAGGAGCCACACTGAAGTTCTGTAAGGTCATTCTCCAGAAAACAAACAAACAAACAAACAATTGGTTTAATTATTTGTGTAAATGTTTCTTTGTGTGTGTGTGTAATATCTTAATAAGGACATTTTTGGAAGGCTGCTGATTTCTCTTGTTTTCCAGAGTCTGGGCAGCTGGCCCTTAACAGCTAGTCACTCCCCAAAAGTCACTGAGATAATGACACAAAAGCCTAAGTATTACCTAGAAATACAAAATATTTTTATCCATGTAGTTTTCTTGGAAATTGCTCTGTCCTTTGGGAAAAAAATCAAAACAAAACACACTCACACACAAATAAAACCGCCATGACAACAAACAAACAACAAAACCCAATAAAAAACCCAACAACAGCAAAGACATCTGGCTGTAAAAAAGCTTGAGGAGAGCAAAGGAGTTTGGGTTTACCTCCGTCTGGTACATGAACAACTAGAAACTTCTCGGTTATCAGAGGAAGATGCTGAATTTTGTCCTTTGGGCAAAGAATTATCTTGCAGCAAGGCTGTTGCAAAAGTGGACGTTGTTGTTTGCAGAAATCAGAAGTCACAGAAATCCTTATTGCAGCCTGGAGAATGGTGAATGAGTGGCATTAATTCACAATGGAAAAGTTTTACAGTCTTATCAACCACTGGGCTGAACTAAGACCTTTGGTCCTGGTTCATCTTCTAGGCATGTAACTGAAATAGCTGACTAGGAAATCAAGTCTGTTGTGCTCCCCAAAAATCAAAGCAGAAACAGGCCCTTAAAATATGCTCTTGGAAATTCAGCTAAATACATAGTTATGCTATGAGCATACAGTACTTCACTGTACAGACGTATCTTCTAGCAATATGGACTCCTAATTCGGGCTCCTCAGATAGGTGCCCAACACTAGCTAGGAGCAATCTTGACCTTACATCCTGAATTGTGCACATTCTGTAGCTTTTTTAAGGAACTGCTGTGTCTCCTGAGATTGACTCATTTAACTCCTGTCTCAGTTTCTAAAGCCATGAAACACTCTTCTATGTTTCTGTAAGCTCAGAAAATACCAGAGAAAAAACAGTTACAGGTAGATATGCCATCACAAACGTGCTAAATTATGATTTAGTTCTGAAGTAGTGATTGCATTTCTTATTTTGCAGTCTGTTTCTGTTTAAATCACACTGTTGCTTCTTTTCTTACACCCTCACTTAAAATAGAAATATTTTGTTGCCATAGTAATGTTTTTCCCTTTGTAATTCTGTTATTCCAGGTTCATTCCAAACTACTTTGCATAGCCAGAATTCAGAGACAGGAAATTCATAGAATCATAGAATAGTAAGGGTTGGAAAGGACCTTAAGATCATCTAGTTCCAACCCTCCTGCTGTGGGCAGGGACACCTTGCCCTAAACCACGTGGTCCAAGGCTCTGTCCAACCTGGCCTTGAACACCACCAGGGACGGAGCATCCACAACCTCCCTGGGCAACCCATTCCAGTGCTTCACCACCCTCACTGTAAAGAACTTCTTCCTTATATCCAATCTAAACCTCCCCTGTTTAAGCTTGAAGCCATTACCCCTTGTCCTAGCACTACAGTCCCTAAGGAAGAGTCCTTCCCCAGCATTCTTATAGACCCCCTTCAGATACTGGAAGGCTGCTATGAGGTCTCCACGCAGCCTTCTCTTCTCCAGGCTGAACAGCCCAAACTCTCTCAGCCTGTCTTCATATGGGAGGTGCTCCAGCCCTCTTATCACCCTCGTGGCCCTCCTCTGGACTCGCTCCAACAGCTCCATGTCCTTTTTATGTTGAGGACACCAGAACTGTACGCAGTACTCCAAGTGAAGTCTCACAAGAGCAGAGTAGAGGGGCAGGATCACCTCCTTTGACCTGCTGGTCACGCTTCTTTTGATGCATCCCAGGATACGGTTGGCTTTCTGGGCTGCAAGCGCACACTGCCGGCTCATGTTAAGCTTCTCGTCAACCAACACCCCCAAGTCCTTCTCCTCAGGGCTGCTCTGAATCTCTTCTCCGCCCAACCTGTAGCAGTGCCTGGGATTGCCCCGACCCAGGTCTAGGACCTTACACTTGGCTTGGTTAAACTTCATAAGGTTGGCATCGGCCCACCTCACAAGCGTGTCAAGGTCCCTCTGGATGGCATCCCTTCCCTCCAGCGTATCAACCGAACCACACAGCTTGGTGTCGTCAGCAAACTTGCTGAGGGTGCACTCAATCCCACTGTCCATGTCGCCGAAAAAGATGTTGAACAGGACCGGTCCCAACACCGATCCCTGAGGGACACCACTCGTTACAGGTTTCCAACTGGACATCGAGCCATTTACCACAACTCTTTGCGTGCGGCCATCGAGCCAGTTCTTTATCCACCGAGTGGTCCATCTATCAAATTGATGTCTCTCCAATTTAGAGACAAGGATGTCATGCGGGACAGTGTCAAACGCTTTGCACAAGTCCAGGCAGATGACGTCAACTGCTGTGCCCCCGTCCATCAGTTCCGTGGCTCCATCATAGAAGGCCACCAGATTGGTCAGGCAGGATTTCCCCTTAGTGAAGCCATGTTGGCTGTCACCAACCACCTCATTGTTTTTCATGTGCCTTAGCATGTTTTCCAGGAGAAACTGTTCCAAGATTTTGCCAGGCACAGAGGTGAGACTGACTGGTCTGTAGTTCCCTGGGTCTTCCATCTTCCCCTTCTTGAAAATGGGGGTTATATTACCCTTCTTCCAGTCATCAGGAACTTCACCTGACTGCCTGATTTTTTGAATATGATGGACAGTGGTTTAGCAACTTCATTCGCCAGCCCCTTCAGGACCCGTGGATGGATTTCGTCAGGTCCCATGAACTTGTGCACGTTCAGGTTCTTAAGATGGTCTCGAACCTGATCCTCTCCTACAGTGGGCCTAAGGTCTTCATTTTCACAGTCCCTGCATTTGCTTTCCAAGACTTTCTTGGTGTGGTCAGAGCATTTGCTGGCGAAGATGGAGGCAAAGAAGTCATTAAGAACCTCAGCCTTCTCCAAATCCATGGTAGCCAGTTCTCCTGATAGCTTCCAGAGAGGGCCCACATTGTCCCTAGTCTGTCTTTTATTTGCTACGTATCTATGGAATCCTTTGCTGTTATCTTTCACATCCCTTGCCAAACTTAATTCTAGCTGGGCCTTAGCTTTCCTAACCTGGTCCCTAGCTTCCCGGGCAATGCTCCTATATTCTTCCCAGGCCGCCTGTCCTCGCTTCCACCTTCTATAAGCTGCTTTCTTCCCTCTAAGTTTCCTCAGCAGCTCCTTGTCCATCCATGGAGGTCTCCTGGCCCTCCTGCTCCACTTTCTTCTAGTCGGGATAAATTGTTCCAGATCATCTCCTCCATCCTTTGGGCAGCATGCAGTTGGTGTCTAAGGCATGTATCAGAGTCGATAGTTTGTTCAGGGTCTTGTTTAGTGCCACCAGAAGTGACCTAAATTGCAGTGAATTTATAAAGAGTTAAATAATATAGCTAAATATTTTTGTCACTATCAACCTGATTTTCAATTTTCCAGTTGTCTATGTTACCACAGATAAAGAATCCACCCTGAAGAACCCCTCACTTTAGTGTGTTTGCATATGATCAATATGCTAAAAACGAAGTGCGTAACTCTCCATCAGCTTACAGGATTTTTGTGACTGCTCGCATAGAGTGTTTTCTGCTATCAATCACCTCTGGTTCTGTTTACTTGACTCACGCCATTGGAAGATCTGGGCAAAACTTTTCATGTCTGGTAACTGCCTTAGATTAAATTTATTTTTTATGTTCAGTAGCATATAACTAGTGTATAAATAACAGGGCTAAAACAGGCTTGTACCTCCATTACACTGAACAAAAAGATGGAAAGTGAAAGAACTGATATATAACTAACAGGTGAGAGTTGCATTGACTGTAGTTACACTACTTGCAATCATGTACCATTTTGCAATAGTAGGAGTTGTTTCTAATAAAATGCATTTTCTTCACTTGTGTATTCCTACCCAAAGGCACTTCTTTAACATAATGTCATTTACAGTGCAGTGAGAAACCTGGAACATAACATCACTGTCATCGCGAGAGCTGAAATGCACTAAGAGCTTTCTCCTCGGGGGAACAGGAGAGTGCTGTAGACAGACTGACTTGCTTTTCAGTCCTCAGGAGCTTAACTACCCCATGTTTGTTTCCAATCTCTGCTTAAAAATACCCTTCCAAAACACAATGTCAAATGCACCAGCAAGGCTATTTCTACCAGTACTAGACGTTTGTATCTGAATTGTAAATCACAAACAAAAACACAGTCTGAGGGCCTTGCAGCATTTACCTCAGTCACTATTTTACTCCTTTGGCTTCAAAAGGAGAGAAATCTCTAATAGTAACCTTCTAAACAAATTGGGCTTTAAATATGTCAGGGAGCTAGGCTGCCATAACACCAAGCAGAAATTTGCTTTGTCAATAGTGTGGTGCTCATTTAATCTCAGGATTAGTTTAGTAGGGCTGGTTTTATTACTGGGCATGTAAGTGTCCCTGTTCTTTCTCTTCTGTCAACGCCATGCTTTGAGCTACTCTAAAATAACAGTTTACTGTAACAGTTGAATAAAATAATTCATGTTCATCAAAAGAGTGTTCTCCCCACCACTGTTGTCTGGATATTCAACACAAAACTGTATGGAGGAAAAGAATTGCAAATGCCTGACGCAGTGGGCTCAGGGCTGGTGAGCGTGAAGAGAAGGATGTGGTTCCCAGGACTTAACTCTCAGAGCCAAGCCCAAAAGAAGCCACTGGAGAATCTGCAGAATTTGCCTGGTGCAGCCAAATCATGGGGCTTCTGCTTGTTTAGCACTGCGTATTAAACATCCATGTTAAAATATTGTCTCTTCTCCTTATAGAAAAGTACCCTTCGAATAACTGAAGTCTGCAAAATGAGTGCAGTAGCTGTGCTTTGAACATCATTATCATCATGCCCAAATGGCATGATAATGGCTCCATAACAACACAGAAATCAAACAAAGGACTCCTTGCTGGCAAAAAAATCATCATATACTGTAGCTTCAGCCAGGGCTTTGCAGTCGGCAAGTGTAACAACTTTATATCCCGTGTGAGTCTGGCACAGAAGAGGAGCCAAGCCCCATACTTCAGTGTGGGTGCTTTGTGGACCTTCATATCTCCCACTCATTGCTATATGGCTGCCTTAAATGGTTCACCTCAACCTGCTGTTTCTGTTCTGTCACCACCAGGTTTATCATGGAAACATACATATCCATCCCTCTTAAAGGATAAGTCTAACACTTCTGCTTTATGTGAGGAAGCTATTAGAAGATGATGACTTCTGAGTGTAAGTAAACTAGCCAGTTTTGAGAATCCTGCAAATATAAATCACATGCTTGAACAGTACCTTCCCTTCTTGCGTGCATGGTGCCTGACTGCAAGTTACATGTCCTGGCAGAAGCATACTTCCCAAGGGAAGCAAAGGCTTTGCAAACCAAATATTCCCATGGATCACTCATAAATATTTAAATCTTGCCTGAAGAGTGATTTTCAGAGTAAAATAAATTGTGCAGATTACTCCTTCCTTCCAGTGAAAACATCAAATCACAAAAATCAGTGGTGTATGCGTGACGTACTCCCACTCTGTGTTAATTGAGATAAATTTCTTTTACAATAGAAAGTCATTTTCGCTCATGCTGACACATGGCAAAGGATGTTTCCGGGCCAAATTCTACCTTCAGAAACACACATGCGGTCCCCACAGTAATGATTACACAACCATGTAAGCATATAATTTGACTTATAGCCCAGAAATTTTTATTGCTTAAAGCAATTCTGAACTGGGGGAGCAGGAGGAAGAAAATTACTGTCAGTTTATCAGAACCAAGAAATGGAGGACAATGACTTTGTAGGTAGTCAAATGATACAAAATGTCAGGTGTTCAAGAACTGTGTACATGAAAAGGAGGGGAGCAGATGCAAACTTGTACTTCATTATTCGTAGGAAAACAAAAGTGGTAATGTTGATAAAGGATTCCCTAGTGAAACAGGCTCCTGTACAAACATTTTGGAAGGAGAAAAATTAATTTTGCTGATGCAAAAGACTTTTGTAGTTCTCCTTTTTTAATCTCCCTGAAGTCCAGGAGAGTGAGGGCACACTGCTGCCCTTAAGCTGTTTGGGACAGCCCTTATGAAAATGTAGCAAAAACCTCAATGAAAAGGATAACTAGTTTGGTGTGACAAAAGTAATAATAATAATTTAAAAAAAAATAAGTAGGCCTTTTTAAACTTCACTTTCTGAGCAAGCTGCCAGCACCCTTTACAAAATCTACTTGCAAATAGGTATTGAATTTCCATACACCACTGAGACAGATGAGTGGCAAATTTTTATTGATTGTATGGGTATCTTTGACAAAGCCTGTTGAGCCATGTGCTTGCAAAGGCAGTTCAAGGTGTCCTCAGATCCTTGGAGCACACAGCAATACCTGGGAGATCTGATCCCTCACTGTGCAGAGGAAAAGGCTTTCTCCTGTGTTACTCCCAGAACCTTCCAAGTGCCTTGACATACTTTGGAGGAGCCTCAGAACCTGCACTCATCTGAACTACCTGTGCTAATGTGTGTGGGATTCTTGGCTTGGTGGATAACTGTCCCTCCCTGTCAGTGAGGTACATGCTCCAAATATTTAGCCTCAGCTAAAGCAAAAAGGCCTACCACTTCTTCTCTCAGTTTGTTCTTCCTGCTCTCTGCTGTATCGATTACTATCATTTGGCTGTCCTGCAGTGCTGCCCATGGATACTACTCAGATATTCTAGAGACTGTACTACCACACAAAGAAGTGATATCCAAGGCCTGATTTAAATCATAAGACACTAGATAGCCAATGGATGTAATGAGCAGATGGGAGGAGCAGAAGGCCCTGGCAAACCAACACAGATGAACACAATAAGCAGCGGTTACCCTACACCAGCTATTTGCTTAGCCCTTGTCATGTTTTTTGTCATGGTGCAGAAGATTTTTAAGGAGGGACCTGTCAGAGGGTAGGGTGGAGCAGGGTAGTCTCTGCAGGGAGCTCACTCCATGCATGAAGGACCTGGGGGAAGGTGTAGGATGGTCCGTGCTGATGCCTACGCTAGTGCTCTGATCCCTGCTTGCTTAGTGTGAGTAGCAGTCAAATGTATTTAAATTACTTTTTAAAGCAACTGGAGAAATTTAGATGTAAAAGTCTTTCCCAAAGAGTGATTTTCTTTGGTTATTCCCCCACCCTGCAGAAAACACCAAGGCAAATAAATGCACACACACACACAACGTGCAAACATGCATCCTCTCCAAACAACAGAGAAGATATTACATGCAGTTAAAGTACAGAAGCCAAGATGTGGCTCAGTGAAGTATATGCAGGCCTGCTCCTTTTAAAACACATAGTTAAGCAGTCCCAGGTATGGGCAGCTGCCAGATAACAAGGGTCTCCAAAAGGTCAGATTATCTTCAAGCATGTTGCACCTTTTAACCAAATAACTAACCCTTTCAAGATTCTTCAGCCTTGATAGAAACCTGCCTTTGCTGTTCTGCTGCACAAGGCATACTCATTTCCCTTATTGTGGAAGATGACTGAGATTTTAAGTGCTTGTTTATGGGTTGTGTGAAAAAAAGCAACCCTGAGGTCTAATGACTTAATGTTAAGCAGTAGTTTCAAGATGAATGCTGGAAACTGGAGAAATCCCTTTTAGGTATTTATGGGGTTTAAAGACTAAGTGAACTGCATATTTCCATTCAGTAAATCTGTGGTCAACTTGATCACTTTAATATGGCAGCTGAGGTGGCAGGAGGAGGAAGTGAAGAGATTTATTGAAAAACCATCAACTTAGATATGTATCAGACCACAGAAAGTTTCCAAAGTCCCCAAAGACCTTTTTTGGTTTTTTTTTTTGGTAACATGTCTCACTTAAATGGTAAATAGTAAGTGGTAATAACAACCAGCTGCTTCCCATTGAACAGAATGTGACTGACAGAGCAGCTGCCATTCTGTTTTCTCTCACTACTCTTGTCAGAGCTTCAAAGTGTCTGTTTAATGTGGTATATTGACAGCACTATTGTGACTATAAATATTAAACCCCAAATCCTCATGACGAGCAGGGCTGAGCCAGAGTTTTTGTTTCTGGAGATGTGATTTTCGTGAGCATTCCTATGTCAGAAATGCAAGATACAACGCGTGGGGCATGCTCTTCCGCTTTTGACATACACTTCCCAAAGCCCTAGCTGGTCACAGCTGCAGCTTTCAGCATTTTCAGTCATCTCTGAAGGTATCCTTGCACAAGACATTGCCAGAAACCTCTGCATAAGTCAAAAACTGGTCTAGGGTTTTCATGAAAGTCTTCTGGAAGGTGGAAGAAACATTAATGGTGGATATTGCTTTTACTGTCATTGTATTTGGGGATTGCTTTCCCAGTAAAATGCCATCAACTTCTTGGATGTGCAGGATTTGGGCACGTAGTTTCCACTGCTTTTTCTGAAAGTTGGACCTCTGCATTGCTGGAAATACAGGATTTCCTGATAATTTTGTTACAGGCCTGGTCCTGCATGACTGATGTTAATGGGAGCTTTACTACTAGCTGAGATGATGTTTTAAAGTAGCAGCCTTAACTTCCTAACTAGCAAATTCATGTGATTTTCCCCATACTCTGTTCTTAAGAGTCTTGGGTTTTATATCCAAAGCTTACTGACTCCTCCAAGAAAATCATCATTATACTTGTGATCTTGCAGCCCTTCAAGATGCTGGATTCTCTGGAAGGAAAGAGATCCAGAATAGACTGAAGACTTATGCAGTCCTTAAAGCTGTCCACACTGGCACTGGGAGTCTGTGCAGGAGGTGAGTATTCAGTTGTAGAGTGGAACTCCTTGTGGAAGAGCAAGGAGCAGAAGCACAACTTCGTTTCTGAATACAGTCTGCAAATGTAACTTACAGGAGGGACCAAAGATCAGAAAGGGCTACTGCTTAGAGGATTAGAATCTTCTTCAATACTTTCACTACGAGGAGAGCCCAGAGCCTTCCTTACTTAACAATAACTTACTTATACTTACCTCCCCAGAGTGTTGTGAGGCTTAATTAGTTAATGTTTGCAAAGTGCTTTGCAGATGCGAAGAGCAATATATGCACTAAATATTATTAACTGGCAGAAGACTTCCACGTGAGAAGTCCCTACAGTCTATTAGAACTAAATTATTCAGCAAGATCCCTAAAATTATGGGGCAAGGTACAGAGAGCTCTCCCTCAGAAGCACTACATGCCTGCTTTCACAGCTTCCCCATGTTTCACATCGCAAGGCCACAGATCAGAAATTGCCTCTGTTCCCCTGGCACTACAAACCAAGAGAAGCCAGGAGGACAAGCCCTGCTGTGTTAAAGGGACCTGGTTGCCTGCTCTCCACCAGGGTAAAGACAGGTTTTCAGTTTGTGACATGATTACTGCTTGAGTTTTACTCCACCACCTTTCATGAGCTTCTACTCAGTGAGATAGATTGGAGACCTGCTTCCAAGCCAGCCTGGAGCCTGATATTCCTGGGAAGCTCTGAGTTTGCTAGCCAACATTTTGCTGGATAACCATGATTGCCAAAATGGAGCAATAAACTGTTGTGTGACTTACAGAATGATTGCTATGCTTTTATACTAATTCATAAGCTGAATACTATGCACACTACTAACAGGCTGGAAAGCTTCAGCTGACAAACAAGAACAAACAAAACAACAAAAATGTCTCAGATATGGTTCTTCAGACATAGAGACTAGATATCATCTGATGTGTTGCTGTTTAGTTTTCCATTTAACTTCCACTACAATAAGAATTACTTGTACAATTCTCGGTTACAAATGTGTGATTTTAATTTTTTTTTTTTTATTCCTGCATTTTCCTTTTTCTTTCCTCTACAGGCAGACTAGCTTTCCAGATGGATAGTCAATATTATCTCGTGCCTTTACATTAGAAGGAAAGTAGATTTTTTGGCATCCAAAATGTACAGTGGTACAAAAATAAGGCATCCAGATAGTTGAGATTACTTTTCCCATCTTGGAGTCATCATGAACAAGGAGCGTGAAGCTCAATACTTGTGTTCCAGCACAGCTCATGCCTAAGGTTATACTGAGACGTACCCAAACTTTCCTAGTTCCTGCTTGTGCCACAGACTCTCTGGCTATCCCAAGTGGACTTTGGACTCTCTTCTGCCCCCTCTGTGGCTGTGGACAGTCATTTGCTTTGCACTTGCTGTGAGTGTCCCCTCAAGACCACAGCTAGAAGAGAAGTGCCTCTCTGGCCAGTGCATGGGGAAGATGACATCTTAGGATGTGGAGCAAGGGGCTTTTGGTTTGCTTCAACCAATAAAGCAACAGATATACCAGCAGCCTTTATCCCACTTCTCTATAGGCATGGAAAACACTAGCACATGGCCAACCTGCTGTGTCATCCCTGATGCTGCAGGTAGAGTAGCATATGTGAGGAATCTCAGTCTAACATTGCACTATTGATGAAACATGCTACTGAGTAGTAAGCAGCTAGCTCTCCTAAGTGCCCACAAACTATCAATAAAATAAAGGAAGGCCTTAGAAGGCTTTCCCAAAACTATGCTTACTAATTCAACATGTCCAATACATGATATTAATCATAGACATAGAGAAAATATACTTGGGGCTTCATATCTGCTTGGCTTGGTTGAATAATTGACTGACAACTGAAGAAACTCTACAATAACCATACACTGTAATCAAAATCTGAAGGAATTTCTACCATGAGTGTATTGCAAAGTGGATATGCAATGCTTCGAGTTTTATCTGCCACAGTTGATAAAAACAAATAAGCTACAGGTTCCAACAGCATAATATTTTTTTTCCTGCCAACAAAGACTGGGAAAAGGATGTTCTCTCATTCCCACAGAATCTTCATTAGCAATGCAGGCACTGCTGCTTAATACGGACACAGAAAACAGCATGTGTGAGATATCTTCATAGGTGGATTTTCTTCTTCAAATAGCTGTACACACTTCATTTGAAAACCCATTTCTTTTACTAGGTCTCCACACGCTGAACAGCTGCCACAGCCCCTGTCAAAGACAAAATTGGTTCTTTGTGGTTTTCTCCATTCCATTTCATTATAGATCAACCGATGAAGGCTCATCTTGTAACAAAAATAAACATAACCAACATGTACACATTTTCCATGATACTCTAATATCATCTGTTATTAACAATCCTTGTGGTAACAAATGCTTTTATGATGCATTTATTCAAGGTTCACCCTTCCCAAACAGTGGGGAATACTTAATTTGTTTTCTGTGCTGTACTTTGTGTAACTAAATAATTAATCACATTGATATTCTATCAATACATCTTTCTTTAATGGTTAAACATGTGTTAATAATTCAAATATCTATGGGTGACCTCTTTGCACTCCTGTGATTTTCAAAAACCCCAGTGCTCTTTGAATGCACTCTATCATTACCATGTACAGCACAAGTTAAAAGCCTTTTGTTCTTTCTTTTCTTTTTTCTCTCCTCTTCCACTGGTATGTACCTTTCCAGGAGGGGTCCTGTGGGCCAGCAGCAACCTGGGGTTGGTTTTAAGTGGAACAGCAAAGTTCAAGGGTTTTGAACTGCTGATTCATTTGCAATACTTAAACACAGAGCAGCCATACTAATTGGGCAGATGAGTGCTGCACTGCACAAACCTCTTTATACTCATCTGGCAAAGCTTTTCAATTGTGATTAAATTCATCAAGAGAGTCTGAAAACCTCAAAATTGGATGTTTTCCCAATTCACAGGTTATGCAATTATGAGTTATTAGAGTCCAGCAGCTCCCACAGAAGCTGGCTGCTATAAAATACTGCTGGATAAAAATACAGTTACGCAGTCTCTTCTATAAGACTTTTGCACATGCTACCTACAACAACAGCAGCAAATTGGTGACCCCAGTAAAGGTAGTGGAGCTCAGAAACTGAAAAAGGGAGATCAGAACTGCAAATACAGAAGTCTTCTCTTACATCCTGCAAGGAATTAATGGGCAAAGCTTTCCATACTGGGAAGTATGTATTTTACTGTCAAGTTTTCCACATTTTACAGGTGAAGAATAGTGCTAACTTCCCAAAACTTACAGTGGAAGCTTATAGCAGAGACCCTAAACTGCGATGAATAATCTTGCATTCTTACCTACTGCTTTAACATGAAAAAAAAAGCCTTTGTTAAAGCTAAGGTGACATATGTTGAGAATTTTTTATCACCCAGTGAATCCTCACATGTCCTGCTGCAGTAGTTACTCCCAAAGAGTATGTCACAAATCTTGGGGGCTTGATGCTGCAGATTCACACATTTTGGAAAAAGAAACAGGTTTCTCCAGGAAACAAGGTTTGGGCATTAATTCTGGGAATTCTGGGAGTGTCCTCTTAGCCAGCAAAGTTTGTGAGCAGCATTCCCATCTTTTTTTCCCTTGTTAAATCCTATGTAAAATGAAAGCAGAGACCAGCTTAACTTGAACAGACTGTGCTGTGGCAGCTGGAACTGACTTAGTTCTGCTCTGTATAGTGAATTTTAGTAAAGAAATAACTGTATGCAGAGGTGAGTGGAAAGTATATTTTTAAATAACACATCTGAAAATCAGTCCTATTTGACATATCATAAGAACGTGTTTGGTTTTTTTCCTGTGGAATGACCTCTTATTAAAAGTAAGAGGGGTGGAATAATCTACAAAGTGACATAAGAAACTTTTATTAATTCCTTATGTCTTTACCTCTGTCTGGAGAAAGAAGAATACAGCTGTTTGTACAGGGCTCATATCAACTTATACCATCTGTTATACTCATAGCATCTATGTACTGGTACGCACTGCCATGTCTCCTCTTTCTGGAAAGCACCAAGAGATGAAGACAGTTCTTCCAAAACAAATCAGGAATACATGCATGTTCAGGAAAGCTATAAAGCCAGCATTTCATTCTTGTGCTTCAGTAATGTTGTCTTACAACCAACTGCTTTCCCCCAGAATGGCTGGGCCTTAAGCCATGCTTGAACACCAAGAGCCCTGTTGCTCGGTCAAACCAGAGAGAAAAAGGATTCACCCTATGAGGTCCCTCTGAAGCGGCTCTGGTGCATACCAGCATGTTGTTACTTGGTGAGTACCAGCATGTTTCCCTTGTTCCCAGAGCTGGCTGTGTGAGCACTACCTGGCCAGTGAGGGCGGCTCTCATACATGATGTGCCTCTCCCTCCAGTCTGTAGGATGCATGGCAAATACCTTCTCTTGGCTTGGCAGCCTTGCAGATGAATGGGGCTTTTGATAAACAAGAAGACACAGGGCTGAGAAGATCTGTTCCTTGAAGCAACAAGGAAACTTTCTCACTCATTATCCAACAGCCTACAGTGTTCAGTCTACTATAGAAGACATCAGTTAGCTCTTTCTTTATCCTCTGACAATATGATAAATATTTGATAGTCATAAGCCATCTAATTCCAGGCAAGTTTCCAGGGAGAAGGACTGATTGAATTGGCAGCATGTGCACATCACATCCTTGCAGTTGCCTGGAGGCAGGGCCAGTCCCTCCTCTATCACTTGGGACTGTTGGGGAAATTAATTTGGTAGATTTGGTCCAGCTCATGGCAAATCAGCAGTTGCACTGAAAAAAACTTCAGTGCTCGAGTTGGCACTGATCTGAAATTTCTGTGATATGTCCATCCCACATGCAAAAGGTCAGCCTTCTCCATTGATTTCCAGAACATCAGCAGATTTTGGATGCTTTTCCATTTTCAATTTTCTCTCCATTTTCAATTGTCGCTGCATACAACTAGAGCAGGAACTGTGGCATCGCTACTGTGTGATGTAAAAACCATGTAATGTAGAAGAATGTCCTGGCCTGGCAAGAAAAAAAGAGTTAAAGTCAGTGGGAAGACTTTTTTTTTTTTTTTTGTGAACTCTGACAATGGCTAATACTTTCCACTTAACCATTTTCCTAGTGGGAATGGAGTCACACATTTCGTATTTTGTGGGAGAGTGCTGATATTTCCTGTTGCTACTGGTGTTACTGATGTCTTGATTTTCTGATGTTAGAAGAAATGCACAAGAAAAAATTTGAGTTGAACCCACGCATGGAAGTGAAACCTTGTGTTTCAAATTGGTATTTCAGCATTTCACTATGATGAAATATGAAAATGCCATTACTTTAAAGCAAGTCTTCTCAGTGCAATTTCCACATTGGCCTTTCCAAAACCCATATATTCCAAAACTTCCTGCTCCATAAAAAAAGGAAAGAAAACTGTCTGAATAAATGCATTTGGGCACGTTTTTATTACAATAACTGTCTTTTGTGGTAGGGAAATACCTCTTCCAAAGAACTAGAGCATATTACATTTGCATAACAATGTCCTTAATAACATTCATCGGGGATTTTAGCTCTTGCCCTGCCCATGTTCCAGGAAATTCTGTCTTCCCACTGCAAAGAAAAAGTAATTTCTTCCATCAAGACTTGTTTTCCTGGTCAACATTCAAATAATCAAAGTGACTTATCAAAGAAAGATCTGCTTATTTTAGAGCTGTGAATGATACAACTGGGGATGTGGTGTCTCTTTATAAGTCTGCTTTGTGCTTTTACTTTTTTGCTCTATCTGAAAATTATTCAGCTGAAGCACTGTGTAAAAATTAGTTAAGCATCTCTTCCAAGCAAATATATTTGCAAATTGTGTTTGCTCTTGCTTTAACAATGCAAAGATGGTGGAACTCTTAACACTTGTTTAAAAGTTTGCAGGTGCTAGATCCTTTTAGCACAGCTGACTTTTATCGATAGTACAAAATATACTACACTGCCTTTTCCTCTTGCACAAGAAACGGAAATCCACTCCAGGTATTTCTAAGAGCTTTGGATAGCTCACAAGTCCTTGCCCTCCAGAATCATATTCTTCCTTAGCAGGATTACTCCAGCACCACAAGATGGTCTAAATCTTCAGCCAGCATCACCTATCACAGGTTTGGATGGTACAGTGGGAATTCATTGCTACTGAGAATGTTTGAAAAGCTAGATTTCTGACAGGAGAGCTCCTTGAGGACAACTCACTCACCTGGCCAGCAGAGATGGCCTTACGAGTCCCAGCTTACCTTTTCTAAAATGCACACAAAATGTGCCACGGCAGCACTGCAGCTATTTTTAAAGTAGGTCTGGCCCAAACCTAGTCCCATTAGGTTTGGAAAGGTTTGCGTAAGCTCATCACTGGCTCTGCTGTTAATAAATGTTACAAAGTTCCTATGGCACTGAAATGCTGCCGGTTATCTTGAGACTACCATTAAACACTACTACACAACTGAGAAGAAAGCAAAAGCCTTGGAACAGACTGAAATGCTTTCTTCTGAAAACAACCTCCATTTTGCAGTTACAGTCGTGCTGCTTCTTTCTGTTACTTTGCTTTGTCACTTTTACTGTCGACCTGGGACTTGCCGAGCAACAATTCTCTTGTTTTGGTTTAAACTCAGGATTCCTGCAGAGCACAATACAACAAAATATTCAGTCCTATGAGTTGCAGGAGTGTTTGGTTTTCCAGACATAAGAATACAAACTAGTTGTTCAACTTTTCAGACCAAGACATATTAACAGGTATACTTGTGAATCATACGTGTATCGCATATTAAGGTCTCATCAATGCTCATTGAAGAGACTCTTCTAAAGAGCAGCTAACCAGCTTGTAAACTTCTACCCATAGTTTGACATTTTTTCATTTTTGCTGCCTTCTGCTCAAAAGGACTTTGAAAAGGAAAACCACAGTCAAAAGTAGTAAGCATGTGAGCAAAGAACAGATTTGCGTGTTTATACTTCTCATCAGAGTCCTGGAAAGGGAGGTCTTCCTTACAGCTATGCCTACTTACCCAGTGCATCTCAGGCTTTTCTGCTACAATGCTTGCTATTTGGTCCTTGCTGAATGTCACAAAATGGCTTTTATGGGTTGTTTTGGGGAAAGGAACAGGTGAGAATGAGAAATCTCTGCAAGGGAATCCTTGCTCAGGAATGCTGAGCACTTCCCATGTCACTGCTGAACTGTATAGCCCAGGTAATGCTTATATAAACCATCCAAAATCATGGAGCTATACTGATTTCTACCAGCTGAAGATCCAAGCCTGTATCCCTTTGAAATGTTTTGGCATAGCCATAGCCTTAGTCCATTTTTTGTGCAAATGGAGGCACTTCAAAGAAAATTTCTGAAGTACCTATAAAAGAAAGATCGGGTTAAGCAGAGACACACTCCAATTTGTATCATGCAATGCTCTGCTCCGAAGACATTAATGGGAAATTCTTGTGTCGTCTATGAGAAGTTCTTGCAAACAAATGGTTTTGTCATTAGGGATGGACCTTTTTCCTTTTTAATCTTTTCCTTTCAGCAAATTCTCTGGAAAATGCAGGTTTTGGGTGGCCAGACTTGTCTGCATATTCAGATGGGATTTGAGGAGGACTTACAGCTGAAATAAAAATGACATAATAATTCATGAGTGCTTAAGGTACCCCTTTAAGAAAACACTGGAAAGATGCATTCTGAAGTGCATTTTCAGGCCCACACAACAAAATACCTTCATGTGCCACAACAGTCATCAAAGCCCTGAAGCAGGAGAAACTCCCAGGGGAACCCAGGTTTGCAGCTCTCACCCGTTTGTGCTCTCCTACATCCCTTGCTTCCAGCATGGTTCTGCTCACTCTTGACCGCTGACGCTTTTCCATTTCCTGTGCTCAAAATCTTTCAGCCACTGAGGAAACAAACACGCAGACGGTTTGTACAAGGACCCCTGCGCACCCTGCAGGCTGGATGCTGCCAATCACAGCTCCCTTCTGACTTAGATGTAGCATTAATATAAATAAGTACTGCTAGGGCAATGCCACAGCTTGAGTCTTCCATGAACCCACAAGCAATGGGGTCATTTCATTAGCTCACTGAACCAGAAAGAGACCTCAAGCAGCCTCCTCCTTCCTCTTTTGCCACATGCCTGTTAATGTCATGATCCCACTGAATTGCCTGTGATAAAGTAATTTTGGACAGAAATTGCACTCTGACATTTTTCTAACATACCAGTGATGGATAGTCCATAACCAGGGTATCTACTTCTTTGTTATCTTTGCCTTTAGAAAGTTTTTTCCTGCACTACTTCTTCTTATGGAGTTTTTTTCCTCTCTTTACTGTAACGTTTTACCTATCTGAAGACTATTACCTTCCACTTCTTTTTGGACTAACAGTTTTCAGTACAGTTTTTCCATGATTTATAGCTATAATATGTTAAGACACTGTCCTTAGAGATGTGGTTTTAACACCTAGGTCACACTCATACTGGCATCTTCCAGCCACATGGCTTTGGGCAGTTGTTGAAGAGAAAGTGCAGCAGATTTGTTATGATATTTAGAAGTCCTGATACGAAATCCATGATACCACTTCACCTTTGTGGAAAAATCCATTTAGAAAAATCCACAATTTAAATTCAAGTACATAACATCTGTACCCCATTCTATTTCAACCCCTGCTAAAAAAGCTAGCCTGTTTTTTCCTGGGATGAAAATGGAATGTACTACTTTGGGTCGATCAGATTATATGGTCAAGCTCAATCAAAAAATGTTTTTACTGTTGTTCCAGGAGAAAAAATCCTGTAATCAGTCTGATTGACTGCAGGTTTGGGACATTATTTTTCAGTAGCTCAATCAAAAAAAATGTACAATTTTATAGCCCTACTCATCATATTCAGACACATTAGCACTTCCGTAGATTTTTAAAAGATCGGGAAGGAGTTAATTTCAGCTACAAAAGGTAAAATCACTTTAGTCTTTACTTTGAAAATTTCTAAAATATTCTTCAGGAGAAAATTTCACTAAACTTAACTTAGTTTTCCAGGGGAAAATTCAAGATGATGGGATACATCTTTATTTTAATCTGATTTATGGCATTCTACCTTTAAATGTAGAAGAAAGCCACCTTGAATGAGTCCTGTAAGAGGGATTCGTATATTTTAAACAAAGACTTTCTATAAACAAAGAGAACTGAAACACTACCTTTCCTTCCTTGAAGATTTGCCCTCGTTATGCCAAATGCTAAAGACTGTCTCACTAGGCAATCTTACACTTTGAGCTCATTTCCTTAATTGTGTTTTGATTTTCTAGTAGTGTACCTAGCATCAGAGAAAAGTATGCACTGTATTCTTCCAATGTTTATTATTTTCTCTTCCTACGGGAGCTTTCTTTTTCCTCATTACATTTTCCCATTGCAAGTTTCGGTCAGGATCCAAGGGATTGCCGCTGGGTTCTACAGGGATTTTTTCTTGGTTCTCTCTCTCCATGCATATTTCATGTGCCCATTACTTTAGGTGCTATAAACAAAAATTAAAACCAGCATAATTTCTGTCAGAAAGGACCATATTTCTCTGGTTATTGATTATTTATGTTGCTTCCTTAAGTGATGCTGTTCTTGCTTGTTTGTCTCTAATAGAGGATACAAGTTATTTCACAGCCTTTTTTCATTACTGAGGTTGGGCTGATCAGGAGGAGCACTGAACTGTAAGAGCAGTGAGGTTCATCTCTACTGATAGATAAATCATGAACAATGTTTGCTACTGAATGACCAGCCCCAGTCAGCCCCAGAAACCACATTAACCTCACCTTTCTCTGTGTGTTATGGGAAGGCAGATAGACGATTTCTGTGCTTTGGGCCCATTTGAGCACCGAATGTTTAACCTGTGCACCTAGAATAGACTATGAACTTGCATGGTGCATATTCATCTCCAAGTATGAGTAGATAAAGAGCAGTCCTGTGCCACTGAGTCTGGTCTTGAGAACCCTGTGTTGGAGCGAGTCCAGAGAAAGGCCACAAAGATGCTCATAGGGCTGGAGCACCTCTCCTACAAAGGTAGGCTGAGAGAGTTGGGCTTATTCAGCCTGGAAAAGAGAAGGTTTTGGAGAGACCTTAGAGCAGCCTTCCAGTACCTAAAAGGGGCCTGGAAAGGCCTGCAAGAAAGCTGGAGAGAGACTTTTTATGAAGGCCTGAAGTAATAGGACAAGGAGGAATGGCTTTAAACTGAAAAAGGGTAGATTTAGATTAGATATCCAGATTCTTCCCTGTGAGGGTGGTGAGACACTGGCACAGGTTGCCCAGAGAAGCTGTGGCTGCCCCATCCCTGGCAGTGTTCAAGGCCAGGCTGGACGGGGCTTTGAGCAACCTGGTCTGGTGGATGGCAACCAACCCATGGCAGGAGGATTGGAAGTAGACAGGCTTTAAGGCCCCTTCCAACCCTAACTGTTCAATGATTCTGTGAACCTCACCCTCTCAGGAACAAGTCAAACTGCATTTAAAATGCTATTTGATTTCCTTCTCCCCCTGCTTTTACAAGGAAGCCTCCAGATTCTCTCTACTTCAATTTTTATAAGACTTCCTACTTCCATCCTGTACTTACACACGGTCAATTTTGACATCCCCCCCCCACCTCCTTCTGTTTTTCTGTGACAACATTATTATCCTTCAAATTACACAGTTCTCTCCACAATGGTGCGTTACCAACCAATGTATCCTGAGGGAGCAGCTGCACAGTCTCACACATTTTATTTTGTTACATCATTGAAAATGTGTCCATGTGGCCACAGCATAGAGACAACTCCACTAATCTTAACCACTGGCCATCTGAGGCCTGCAAAAATCACGAGACTAAAGTGCCTTGAATTTCCCCGGACAAATGGCAGGAATTCGTTTTCTGCCATCAAAGCCTCTGTTTTTCAGATTCTCAAGCCATTCCACACCACAGAAAAGCCACACACTCCCTTTAATAGAAGAAAAAAGAGATATTACTTCTCTTCATGTCATATGAATGCAGATGGAAGCTTTAAGAAAAGCATGTAATGCTATGAAATTCGTAAGATTGTAAGACTTGACCATACCACATTCATTCTACTTTTCTCCAGGTATCAACATACCAGAGGGATCACTAGCTCTGTGTTTCCAGAAGCTGCAAGGCCATCAGTTTCTTCATCCGAAAGAGGTGTAAAGGCCTATTATCTGTCAGCAGTCAGTGAGGACACTATGCAAATGCAATATTCCCATGACAGAAGGAACAGGACATTTGAAGGACATTTTATTTCTCCTTTCTCTCTCCACAGCTCTGTTGTTATGGATGAAGGAAGGGGAGGGGAGGCGAGGGGAGGTGAGGGGAGGGAAAAGGAAAGGGAAGGGAAAGGGAAAGGGAAAGGGAAAGGGAAAGGGAAAGGGAAAGGGAAAGGGAAAGGGAAAGGGAAAAAAAGGGGAGGGAAAGGGAAAGGGAAAAAGAGGGGAGGGAAAGGGAAAGAAAGGGGAGAGGTGGGGAGGGAAGGGAAAGAGAGAGGAGAGGAGGAAGGAAGGAAGGTGGGGAGGGAGGGAAGAAGGAAGGAAGGAAGGAAGGAAGGAAGGAAGGAAGGAAGGAAGGAAGGAAGGAAGGAAGAGAAGGAAGGAAGGAAGGAAGGAAGGAAGGAAGGAAGGAAGGAAGGAAGGAAGGAAGGAAGGAAGGAAGGAAGGAAGGAAGGAAGGAAGGAAGGAAGGAAGGAAGGAAGGAAGGAAGGAAGGAAGGAAGGAAGGAAGGAAGGAAGGAAGGAAGGAAGGAAGGAAGGAAGAAGGAAGGAAGGAAGGAAGGAAGGAAGGAAGGAAGGAAGGAAGGAAGGAAGGAGGAAGGAAGGAAGGAAGGAAGGAAGGAAGGAAGGAAGGAAGGAAGGAAGGAAGGAGGCTGCTTCAGACAGCAGTTAAAGCTCTAAAACAGCAGAGCTCAATCAGAGCTGAGGAACAGTATTTAAAATGAATTAAGAAAACAACATTAGGCAGTTTATGAGCCCCCAGTTGTGCAGGGCCATCACTCCCCCTCCGTGTCTTCTGCCGGCAGCAGCAGCAGCCCTGCCTGCCAGGGCTGCAGACAGTGTGGGAGAGCACTGCCACCAAGTGCAAACCCAGCTCCTCCGCATTCCTCATGCAGGGAAAACGATTTGTAAAAGCCTGCTCTTCAGCCCCTCACCTTAATGAAACCGCCACAAATTCCACAGGCGGTTGCAAGGGGATCTTTGGACTTTTCAGGCTATAATTACTCCATCAGTTCACCATGTTTACTCTGTGAATTAATATTTCAGCGTGTTCTTTTACCTTTTTGATCACCAGCTTCTTAAGTAGAGAAAAGTTAACATCATAGACTTTTTAACAGCTGGTTAAATTAACTTGTGTGATAGCATGGCATGCAGCAATCTGTGAAGTGCAGAAATAAGAAATCTCCCAGTAGCGCTGAGAAGAGAAGGTAGAAAACAGCTTCAAGACTTACTTAGAAAATAAAATTAGGTCCTGCCTATGTGGGGATACTGAAGAAAAGTAAGATGATCTGATTCAAGGTGTGAATTTTAATTGGTTCAGGTAAACCACATTACATTTGAAAGTGAATTAAAAGAAACAGAATTGAGGCCTATTTTGACTCAAAATAAAAATGTCATCACAGTGAGGTAATGAAATTTAACCAATGGATTTAAAAGTTAATTTGATTAACTTTTCTGCAGGTCCCATCCCTGAACAGACTAGCCCCAGATTACAATGCAGGCCCATCAGAAGTGGTTGGAAGATGGTGTTATTCCCTCCTGTGGTGCTGTATGGCACTGGCTTGCTGAAATTAATTTTGTTCTGCTCCATACCCATATCAGAGAAAGCAGCCTGGCCCCTGCTTCCGTTACCTGAACACTAGACAAATAGGCAGTCTCTGCCTCTGGCTTACTCACCTGCAGAATAGGGATACTACTGTTCTTTACAAAGAGTAAATAATGAAGAAAGTGCTTATGAATTGCTCTTGTCTGTTCAGCATTAAAAGATGTAAGATGATAAACAGAAAAAACCCATGCTTTGTTGTCTAAGTAAGGACAGGTAATTTAGTTCTTTAACTTTCCTTTCCTTGTTATACTATTAATAATAACATAAATGTTTGTGCTTAGCATTAAAATAATTTGTACTACCCAGGCACCCAAGCAAAATGAAATCCAGGCATCCAAGCAAAATTTCCTATAAATATAAACCAATGAGGCATCTGAGCTCCATATACTTGTCTTCAGAATCAGGCAATATTTAGGAACTACAGCTTAACTCTGCTCCACTACAGTTTCCAAAGCAAACCTGTGCTTGGTTCAGTTCTCTGGATGCCAGCAAAACTGTGCAGAATTGCCATGAACAACATGTGTAGCAAGGCTAGTAAGCAGTTCCTTCCTGCCTCAGTTTCACATCACGGTCAAAGGTAAGGGAAATAAAATGAAGGAAATATTAAAGGCTGTTAGTTGATACTGCAGTTTATTCCCAGATTCATAACAGCAGAGGCAACTCTACAGTGACACGCTACCATCTGTTTCTTGGCGATTGGCTATACAAAGTCATGCAGCTACTTACTTTTAATAAATATATTCTCACTAGTGCTCTTCGATTTACATATTATACATCAATGAAAATAAAAGTTCTGAAAATACTTTCTCTGCTTCTTCCTTTATTCTCCCTCCCCACATTATCAAAAATTAAATGGTGGGGGGAGTGAATTGCTGAGAACACAGAAAGTGAGCTGGCAAATCCCCTGATTAATTGAGAATGAAGTGGCGTGGTTAAGCAGTTACACACCAATATGGGCAAAGCAGGGAATTTCTCACAGGCTTGCTCTGACATGGCCACATGTGACTCTGCCATGCGCGATCTCTGCCTAGTACCTGTACCTCATTCACTACTGTAGATCATGGCACCACCTAGTTGTAAAGGCATTATCAGTATTAATCACAGTCAAGATGTGTCTTATGCGTTTCATGTGAAGAGCTCGGGTCAGGCAGGGGCAATGCTGCTGGGGCTCACTAGGCATCATAGAGAAAGCCTGGGTCTTTTAGGTGCCCTGCCCTGGAGAGAGGCCAAATAACCCTTGATGGTTTCCAGATAAAATAGGCTGGGGCAAGTAGCTGAGGAACGTGCTTTCAGCTCAAGCCATCAAGAGGGTTTCCAAATTCAGGAAGGATCTTTACAGTAGGAGCTGCAATGAAAGGGAGGAAGAGATGGATGGTGTCTGACCTTAAATCACTTTCTGAATAAATCTTGGCTGTGTTTTAACACTAAGCCTATCAGTGCTGAGAAGCAAGAAATCCCAGCCAGGCAGACAAACTAAGGACACAGTACTCCCAAGCAGGTGGCAAAGCACAACAGCTCTGTAAGGGAGATCTGGGACCAAGGGACCCATCCCAAAAGGGAGGCCAAAGGCTGGGCAGTACTTCTGGCCCCGCACCGAAGAGGCAGAGAAGAGGACAATGTTTCCAGATGCTGGCTTTTGGGAAGAAAAGGAAAATACAGCAAAGGACAGTGTGCAGCTGTACAGAAATACCAAACACACTTTTTAGTGCAAAATTAATGATGTCAGGGGAAAGATCCTGATTAAATCAGATTTTTTTTTAACATGTTCCTAGCCTGAAAAAGAATACGGTGGTAAAGCAAAGATAGAGAAAGCCAGCTCACACAGGACATTTACATTAGGCAGGGTAAGCCCTTGTAAATGTGCAGTAGGGATTAACTGCGTTTTGGCAGAGATGGACTAGATGACCTACTGTAACAGTTCTGGAGGTAGCTAACAGCCAGAATAAGTCATCTTGAAAATGCAGTAGGGCAGCTTAGTGTCGCAAAGATTCACAGCTAAAATGGCCGTGTTCTTCTGCATGATAATAAGGAAAAGCACAAAGGGGTGAATTAAGGACACAGCGTTGGATTTGCATTTTAATTTCCTGATTTTTGTCAAGGTATGTTATAATTTAAACATTCCTAAGAGGTTGTTGACTATGTAATTTGTATCTGTTTTATTTTTGCTTTTCTTTTTCTCCTGAGTAGGAGGGGGAAACACCTCATGACAGATTATCAAATCCTAAATGGCTGATGCAGCTTGGCAATAGGCATTTTTACAGAGAATAATGTATGGAATTAAGTATGCTTGGTGTGTGCTCTACATGGTTTATACCACAATTATTTGGGTATAATATCTTAAAACATATCTAGGAAAAAAAAAAAAAAGAGTCTTTGTATGAGAATGATTTATTTACTGTAGAGACTGGAAAAGCTCACAGGGAAATGTATATTTAGACATCTCCAAAAACTGACTTCTTTACCCAGTTCAATACATTAAATCTGGAGATTAGATGATTCACCTGACAGACATCAGGGCCTCCCTGGAACTGTTTCATCCTGATAAGCAAAATGTGCATTTCATGTCTGCTTAACAGGGAAAAATTACTATATTTGCACAATATCTTGTAATGACTCTGAAAAGGTGTTTAAACATAACTAGCATTTTCAACCCCTTACACAAAAGGCGAACAAACACAAAGGCAGTCATTATTGTCTTTATACAGTAGTGTATTCAGCTATGCTGGGGCTTTGATTCAGAGGTGGTGAACTTCTCCATCTCTGAGACATCTGCTGTCTCCAGACAGGCATTATGTCTTCAATTTAGAGCAGGCAGTCTACAAAGAAATCATGCTTCTTAAAAATGTAATTGAGTCCTTTTTTGTTTAGGGTATTCTGACTGAGAGCGCAAGGCTGCTATTCATGCAAAGGAAAACAACCTTTATACTAAAGACAGGGTTGTTTATATAGGAAGAATGCTATTCCAGGCTGCCTTTTCAAGGTGGCTTGAAAAAAAATTATGTGAAATGATAACTAGGAGGAAAGGAAAATCAATGTCTTTGTTTAGCATGGGAAACTAGATTGCCCCCACAGCCAGAGCTTGTATTTTTCCCAGATGGTTATGTTTCCCCAATGACAAATTCTGAACTGATTTTTTTCCCAGCCCTCCAGAATTTAGGTGGGAAAGAAAGAAAAGAAAAAAGAAGTGTGACAACAATTCAAGCAAACCATCCTGGTTCTCTTTTTTTATCTTCATGTGCAAAAAGGAGGGTAGCAGGCCATGCCAGGTCCAAGTTTCACCCTGTAGACCTAATGTCACCTACCGAAACATAGACTTGCTTTCAAGGTTGGCACTAAACACTTTTGCCAGGAAAACAGCATAACATGCCATCTTCTGATGGGCTAAGCCAGATGGACATACCCTAGAGCAGGAGTTGTTTCATAAGAACAGTTCCTGAGTGGACAACAGCTCATAGCTCTTATATAATTAATATCTACTCTGGCCAGCAACAAGGTGAATGCCAATGGTTTGGGCACCTCCAGCAGGAAGGTCAGGGGTCCCAGGGAATCTGAGTGTGAGAGTGTGGAGCCTGATTTCAGAGAAATATGAGATACTTTGGTAAGTAGCAACAGGGTGGCAATTTGCATAAGAGACTGACGATAATATTGGTGCTGTCACTTTCTGGAAATGGCAAACCATTTTTAGAATTCTAAGTAGCAACTATTCAATTTTTATTGAGCACATTATGGGACATTCACAGTAGCGGCTGGAAACAGACAGCAGTAAGAAAATCAGAGACGGGACCAAAACTAAACAGCAAAGTAAGGATGCAAAGGATGCATTGCTATCAAATTTTCCACTCAACAAAGCTTCTCATTTGGGATCTCTAAAGGGGGAATTTCAAAGAAACCCTTTCACATACTGGGAAAACAGAAGCAGTGGTATGGGAAAAGTCAGATTTTTAGACCAAGTTGAAATACAATGAAAATGGGATAAAATAAAATGCTGTGGTTCCCTTGGCTGTGTGACTATAATAGGTACAAGCTTTACTCCACAAGTAGAGCTCTGAATCACTCTGCTCACACAGACTTACGTGTCCTTCTGTTCCCATGCACCTCTTCTCCAGTTCTTCCTCTTCTTCCTCTGCCTCTGTCTCAGTCTGAACAACCAACCTGCAATAGTATGAATGTCCTCTTTTGAACTTCTCAGTCTGGTGGTTGGGGTCTTCAGCTCCAGTTTTGTCATCACCAAACATGAAGGAGAAAGAAAGCCCCTACACTGAATTATGTTTTTCAGTTGTGTAGTCATAGTATTTTGCTCTTATAAAACATAACACTTTTCATTCAAAGACCTCTGAGCTTCTAATTTGTTACTTAACTAAGTCACAAAATGTTCCTGTGATCTAGGAAAGTATTGAAATGGGTGAGTAAACTAGTATAGATGAGGAAAGTCATTAGTCAAGATGACTAACAGAGATGAGAAATGTACTAATAGAGGGTAGTTATAGTAGAAGAAAATGAGCTTCAAGAGGATTAGCAGAGTGATTTTTAGAGAATGTTTCTGAACACCTACACGGTTTCATAGCCAGCAGAAACTGACTGTTAGGAATGTCTAAAAACCAGAGTAGATCTGACTTAACTAGAGACAATGGTGGGGAAAAACAAGACATTTTTGAAATAAAAGTGTGGATAGGGAATAGGAACAAAGGGCTCAATGGACCACCTGGGCTACTAAATACACTCACTCACCTAAATGGACAACCACAGAAATTACGTTCAGTTTAGGAGTCCCTAAAGACCATATGTCACTCACCGTGAGTCTCCAATGTCAGTTGTCATTTTAGACACTACTGGCCCAGAAGCCTCTACTGGGTGGATCTCACCATTGCCTTGCTCCAGTGGATGAAACTGAGATCACTTGCTTGTACGGACATCTTTACCGAGACTGCATGAGCAGGTGCATTTTGACCAAGACAACCATGGTTCTCTTCAGTCATCCCATGCTTGGTGTCCCTGCACTCTGAGGCCTACCAACACCTTCTCGAGAAGCCACATGAGAGAAAAGCAAGAGCGATGGTATCATTTATTTCCCCTGTCAAATAGTGAAGGTACCAAAAGGCTGATGGACATGGAGTTATGCTTAGGTAAGATTGACAACTATTTCCTCCTTCTTCATACACATAACCAGCACCCACCTGTTTTCCTCCCACCCAGAGATATTTTTGAAAGCTTCTTCTAGCAAATTTCTGCACCAAAATTAAACTAGCAGTCAGCCTTACTGCCGTGTTCCCACGTCAGCTGTGTGTCATGACAACAGATGATAGAAATGCTGCTATTCAGGCTTCAGGGTGCGTGTTTCTTTCCCTCTTTTTTTTTTTTTTTTTTAATTTTAATAGCTTTAAAAAGATCTCTGAACAAAAGTGCTTGCTCCGTGATGCAGCATTGAGCTAAGGCACGCAGGGCAGGTATACCTGCCCACATGCCAGTAAGCAAAAATAGGTAGAGTGGGTGAGGTTTCCTGTGGCACTGTTGGGGCTGAGGGAGAAACACTTTGAGGAGAAAAAGAGATGGCAAGAGAAGGGAAAGTGGAGAAAAAGGAGAGATAGAAGAAGAAGTGCTCCCCCTTCCCTGTGTGGCGGAGCCCTGCACAGTCCCCTGTGGGTCTTCAGCAGCAGGGCGGCCCCATACTACACACATGGATGTCCCTGTCCTGCCCCGTGTCCTTAATCAGGTCAGAGCTCCCCACCTTGGGGTGCTCCCTGACAGCCTGAGCTGCCAGAGGGGCCCTGCCATGCCCTGGTTGCTTCCTCCTGAATCAAGAGAGCAGAGGCCACTCAGAGACCCCAGCGGTAATCGGGAGGTTGCAACATTCAGCATCTACTAGCTAACAAGGATGGATCCTGTGCTCCAGATGAGAGGGCTCCATGTCCATCACCACTTGCTTGAGTTGACGTGGCACAACTGCCACAAGCCGTCTAAGGACAGTGAGCATTAATTACGTCCAATAAGCCACAGCTGGGCTTTCACTGCATGATCATCCATCCTTAGAAATCTTACCTGTGGTCCAACAGATCAGGAGACCCAAGGGTAGGTTGAGCTTCTGTTCTGTAACCATTGTGATTTTATAAGAAAGGGTTATCACATGCAGAAGTAAAATTGTGAAAAATAGGATGGCTGATGTAGATTAGTAGACTCTTGGTGCCAGATATTTCATTTGTCCCACAGTAGGGAAGCAGAAGTATTGACTGGCTTTCTTTGGAACAAAACCTGTCCTGAAAGTTCAGTATCAGCAGTGTTAGGAAGCCTGAGACAGGCAATTTTGAACACAGTCTGTGTTAGGGTTTCTCTCAGCCATTCTGAATGAAATGGGAGAGTAGATACGTCTGTAACAACCCTGAGATAAAAAAACTTCAAAATTTCTGGCCTTCAAAGGTTACAACCTAAATAGATATGACAGGCAAACAACACCATGAACTGAAGAACAGCACTGAGAAGCAAAGTGGCTTCTCCAAGGTCTCAGAGTAAAGCAGTGGCAGAGGTTGAGATGGGGAGCAGATTTGCAAACCAATTTGACTGAGCAAAATGCTTTCCCACCTAGTTGGCTAGTGAGAAAGCATTCCTCTTGCAACACTATGTATTTATTTTGTACCAGTCGAATTGCTAAGGATGGATTTAATTTGGAATTTATTTTAAAGTGACTATTTTTAAAACTTCTCTCATACCATGTTTCTGCGAAATGCAAAAGGCAACCACAAAAAAACCCCCAGCAAAACCCACAAACCACTGGACAGAAATTAAAGGTCAAAAAAAATTAAAAAAAAAAAAAATCAGAAGAAGAATAGCAGATCTCATGAGAAATCCTCTTTCAAGGATCATCGTAATAAGCAGAAGTACCTGATCTCACTCATCCAGTTTAAGTATTCATTCTGGACAGGTGGTCTCAACAGGTTTTGCTGTCGCTTTCAAGATAGGAAAGTTTGGATTTCCAGGCAGAGGAACGTGGCTCTGTGGACATCAGCTGAGTTACTCCATGGGGAGTAGAATGCTACTGAATGAAAGCCTCCTCCCACGGAATAGTGTTAGTGGCACAAGATACAAATTCTCCCAGGACAGACCTGCAGAAATGCCTTTCTACTCAACAGCTGAAGTAAAAAGTTTGTATGTATGCCCTTTTTTTTTTTTTTTTTAATGCACCACTAGATCCTCAAGGAAGAAAAAGAAAATAACCCAGTAAAAGCAGGGTCCAAATTACATTGGGATGAAGCCATGCAAGGGCACTCAGAAGCTCAGAAAGGTTCACAACTCACACCTCAGGAATTGTCACAGGTGTTTCTGTTTCACAGCATCATAAAAGACCAAAAGCAAACCCTGAGCCAAGCAAGAATTTAAATATGTCTTCGAGGCCTTTCCCATTTAGAAAATCACTTGCGCCTGCTTGATACTAAGGGCTGTTTCTGAATATAAATGCTGCACTGAATCAGAGATACACAAGTATCAGAAGCTTAGATCAAGGAGCTGATCTGTCCAAATGAGACATTAGAGGCATGATGAAATGCTGCAGATCTTCCCTTTAATGAAACTTAGTTTATGAAACCCTTTAATAAAGCTGCAGTGAGTATATTTACATTCCCAACAGAGAAAAGCTCTCTCTTGAAACAGGAAAAAATTACCACAATTAATAATATCCTGATATTCTTCATAATGCCAGTAGATTGCAAGTTTTTGTTGAGCTGTTCATCATTTTGAATATCCATGCATGTCTTTATTCCACATCCACATTTACACCCGCTGGGGCACTTTAAGGACTAAAATTCATTGCTGTATATTAAAAATAGCAAATGAATCTCATGATTTCTTTTGTACCTCCCCAGTTTATTCAGCATACAAAAGACAAAATTAATGGCATCCTGCTTGAGGAATAGGGTTATTTTTATTTTTGTATTTTTTTAATACTGCTGAAGATTTTTGGCTTTAACTGTGGTGTGCTGCATCAATACATTTTCACTCTATGAATTTTCATCTGCATTTTGCTGTGCTAATCCCGGATGTTTAATATCAAGCAAAATAGAATTTATATCCTATTCATCTCTTTCTCCAGCATCTCCTGTGTATCTGCATGTTCCTTTTCCATTGCCAAGAGTCTGAGTTAAAATATTCAGAAAGTATTTTCTCTCAGAGGCACAGATCCAAATAAGCACTTACACCTAAGCTTACGTATCACTGAAGGTAAACTTGGGCTTCAGAGGCGGAGGTGCTTCCTTAAACAGAGAGGGACAGAAGGTAAAGGAGGAAGGGGTGCCCTTATGGGCTCTACGCTTTGGGCAGAGCTAGGACCCACAGACCCAGAGCGTTGCTTCAATTGGTCTGTTTTCTGATTTAGAAAAGCAATGTGAGACTTCCTTTCCTTTCCTTTCCTTCCATCTTCAGCACTTCCACAGTTGCCCATGGTTTTCAAATACTTGTAAGTGGCACAAAATTGTTCAGGAAACAGTATCCTTAACACCTAAGGAGATGTGTTTATTCCAGGTGACCCATATGTGCCCAGATTTCCTGTATCTTGTTTCACTTCTTGGGTTTTTCCTGGGTTTGGGTTTTTTGGTTGTCTTTTTTTTGGGGGGGGAGAAGGGGGGGCGGGGAGGGGGTTGTAGTAGTAGTAGTAGGTTGTTCCTTTTTGCATTTGCTTGAGTTTTTTCCATCCACTTTGTCTATTATTTTTCTTCAGATGAATGCAAAAGCAAGTTCAGTGTTTCAACCATGCTAAGTGTCTGATAATTTAATCTCCGTCCTGATTTATTAACAGCAGGACTTTCTGCCAAGTACTGCTATTTCCCCAGCATGCTGATATAACCCTTTCTATTTGTCCTCATGTATGTGATGGAGGCAATTCACTTTGCTTTAACTGTTCTCTTTTCTCTGAAATCATTGGCTGCCTAATTATCTACCTGGGTTCCTCAGTTTTCAACTACCATTCAGAAGTTTGAGTGGTTTGAGTTTATTGTTCTTGATCCCAAACCATAAGACTTTCATTTTATAACAGAATTCTTTTGAGTATAACTTTTTGGACATGTTTTACTATTCACTTTAGTTTCAAGGCAGAACAGAAGATACAAAGAGTACACTTTTTCCTTCTTTCACCTCTTTGATACCATTTCTTCTGGGACTTTTCCCTGAAATGTGAACAGGCTTTTCCAGTAAAGCAAACCAGATGTTTTGCAACTGTTTTTCACAGTTATAAGTCCCTGACAAGCTATATATAATACGTGCATCCTGTACTGCAAGCATTGTCTGAATACCTTAATAACTAGTCTCAATGAAATTAATAAGAATACGTACCCAGTACACTAATCTTCCTGTTTGGGAAAAAATAAACTTCTCGTTGCATTTTCATGTATATTTCTTCCTTTAGCAAGCTGACTACATATACATAATTACAGGGCATCTTGTGCTTTACAAGGAATTTAGGGTTTATTTCTTTGATTTCTACCTCTGGACTTATGGCTCAGGTAGCTAAGAGATGTGTTTAAAGCAACTTTAACTAAACAAATTCGGAAAAAAGTGGATGCCTAATACGAACTTACCCTGTATTTACGTCAAGAGCACTTCAGATGCAGTACTTAACTGGATTCCACCAAGCATAAGAGCAGTCATCCTTGAAAGACAACTGCTTGACTTTTCTTCCTTTAGAAAGCACATACATTTTCAGTACACTTCAGCTGCCTTTTTTCTGCCACTGAAGCAATGTTTGTTCCCTCTATAAAATGGAGACAAACAAGGCAATTATATGAGTCATCAGAAAATAGCACCAGCATTAGATGGTCACTGATGGTGATCAGTCTGAATTGCTTTCTGACCCGGGCTGATCCCTCACAGACTTTGGCACCTGGAGGACAACAGCGACTTGTTTGAGGAGCAGCCTTGGTGCCCATGAGGCAACAAGCAAAACCAGTTGTATCTGAAATCTAAGTTGGCATTCCCAAAACATTGCAAGTCTGACACTGTAGACAATTGACTTAGCTGACTGCAAAACATCAAAAGTGGAGATATTCTTTTCTAAGCATAATAGAGAATAGGTGTATTCATGCCTAGCTAGTCATGAATACACCTATATCGCTAGATGCTAAAAGAGATGTCATGCTGCCACATAAAAATGCATTCTATTGTCCTTTAAGTTGATAGTTCAATCAATCTGTCATCAACTAGTATAAGTATCCTTCCCACTTCCATCTCATAATGGAAGAAAAGAAAGAGCAGATACATATGGCATTAATTCTCACATCCCATTACATTTTTTGGTATGTAGAAATAACGTATTATCAGAGCAGAGGTAGGTAAAGAGAACAGGAGAAGAAAACTGAGTCTGTTTGAGATTTTACTATGCAGAAAATCTCTTCTTGTTTCTCTGCACCACTTCCATACTGCTATGTGAGTTAGAACAATACATCATTATAGCTGGGCATCTGGCAATAGCTGGAGTAAGAAGATTTTTGAGGCACATGTCATCAACGTGTTTATAAAAAAATAAGAAAACCCAAACATTTCCAAACAATTCAAGGAAATTACCGAAATTAAAAAAGATTGGGAAATGTGTTCCCCTTCTTCAATCAAATGGCAATATGAAAAAAATTCAGCGGACCTCAGCAAGTTTACACTGGAGAAAAGTTGTCGTTCACCAATGTGCTCTGTAGTTTCTCCTACTGAGCAACAAAGTTTTGCTCGTTCTGTATTTTAAAACATGGGGAGAGGGGGAAGTGCAGCACTGCCTGGATCAAAATTTTCAAGCACTTCTTTTAGGTTCCTAGACAGAGATTAAACACAGTGGTAGCAGCAAACCACCAGCATTTAATGCACTTAAGAAGTCAAAAAAGAGAACTTCCCTCATCCTGCTAACAGACACGATGGAGGCAGGGGGTGGCGACTGACGTTCGCGCCAGACGGTTTATAAAGACAGGGTTCTGCAGGAGCCCGGCACTGCCGAGGAGCCCCCTCTAAGGGGGAGCGGCGGGGCTCGGCCTCGGTGCAGCGCTCGAACACCGGGACTTGCTGCTGCTGCCGGCCCTGCTGCCGGTGCTGCCGATTGGGACCTCGCTGCGCCTCTCGCCCCGCCGGGCGGGGGGCACAGAGTTACGCCCGCAGGAGACCCCCGAGGCCGTCCCTCACCGCTGCCTGCGCCAAGCGGTGCTTATTTATCTTTCCCGTTCAGGGAGAGTGTGGAAGTGCCTGTGAACTGGAAGATTTTGCAGCGTGCACTGATCTCCCAGGGATTTTGGCTGGGTCTCATCTCCTCGAGGAGCTCTGGCCACAGACGAGTGCTCTCAGCCAAGAACATTTTGTCTCTGTGTCTCACATGCTTCCCTCTTCATTGTTGTGCAGTCCTGGGTGTCAGTGGTGTCTCGGTGTTGCGAAGGGGCTGGCAGCTTCCGTGGTGATCGGGTCCACCTCTGTGGAAAGCGTGAGGACAAAAGCCCAGGAATGCTTGGCAGATTGCAGGCAGCAGGGATGGAGGCAGCTCCAGATGACATGCATGGTGGCTAAGCTCAGAGCAGATGGCCTGCCAGCGGCCTCAAGGCCTTATAAAGAGCAGCTTTGGGAAGAAAGAGCTATTCCTGGCAGTTCCCTCACTATTAGAGACAAAAGCTCCGGTACAGAAATATCAAGCATGGTGTAAAGGGACTGGCCAGAGATTTTAGCTAAAATTTACACCTGTTGCAGCCAAAGCAATAAATTCTGGGGTGAATAAAGAAGGGCCCAGCTAGAGTGTGTCCCCCCCCGGTGATCCCTCATCAATATAGGCACCTACGGAGGCCATTTGCATCTTACGGGCTGGGGGTTCCCTCCATACTGAGGGCTCAGGACAGCTTCACCCACTGCATTGCAGGGTGACACCACTTGGCAGATTCTCTCAGCTAGCAGAAGTGAGCTATCACCTGTGCTGATGGTGGGTGCTGTAAGTCCTCAAAGCCATGGTTGCCATGCACTAAGCTGTACTCTCAGCCCCAAATGCACAGCTCCTGGAGACACTGCAGGCACCAAAAGCACCCTCAATTGGTTTGCCTGCACAGAAAAGAGAAAGGAGAGCAAGGCAAGGGGTAAGAGCAAGTCTATATCTCACTGTACCAGCTGGAGTCAGCACTATTGTCAGCAGCAGCCAGCAAGGGGGAGGGGAAAGGCAGACATTGGTGCCATGCTCACCCTCTCCTGCTCAGCTTCAACCTGCTTACACCACCAGTGGTAATCAGGCTTCTGTGGCACCAGCGGCCTGGGAAAAGTGGCCCATTTTGTGGGCGCGAACAGAAGAGCCTGTAGAAAAAGGGCTATTATTAATTCCCATCTGCTGAAAGGAGGCTGCAGCTGTTTCGAGAGGTTTTCCTGCAAGCTATGCAGATCTGCTTAGAATTTTAATGGTTGTTTACCAACCAAACTGTGCCACTGAAAGAGCAAGACGTTTCCAAGCAAACAAGATGTGAACGTCATTTCAGCTGGAAATAAACCTCTTCTTTCTTGTGAACATTTTTCTGGGTGAGCAGAGACGTTTTGTATTTGAGTGTTTCAGTTTTCAGCTGTTCTTTTTAACTCATCCCTGCCCATCTAAGAAGGACACAGAAGAAGAGATTCCTTGAAACATGCAATGCATTTTTACACACACGCAAAGCCCGGGGGGGCGGGGGGGGGGGCACCAAAAAAAGAGACAAACATTCTGGGTGGCTTATGACTGAAAGAAAAGGGTGGCCCCACAAAACATTGGTCCACAGTTGAAGTAGTATGCATGTAAAACTGATATCTGACCAAATATCTTAGCAAGCCCTGAAGAAAAACATAGCATACAAAAAATTGAAGAAGGGAAAAATGAAGAGGCTTTGTTATATTCTGGGGAATGACAAGACATACGGCAGGCTTTTTATCTTATATTTTCTGCCGTGGCCATAAACTTCAAAAGGGTTGTTACTGCTAAGAAATTAACATTAAAGAGAGTCTTTAGCCATACTCTCTAGTGCATGTTATTTATATCAGGAATTAAGTCTCTGCAGCCGTACTTGTGCTTTATGGCTGTGTGTAACTATAAGCCTTGCTTCTGTGGTATTAATACATGCAGTTTCTCTGCAACACATATATTGTACATTGCTGAAAGGAGCACTGGAGAAATGCCTCAGATAGATGCAAATAAAGAAAGATTTCTCACTCCAGTGCATTTGCAATCCAAGCATTACTTAATCCCAGTGGACTTTGAACTGTTTGACCTGCAGAGGGTATTTACAGCTGAAATGACATTCCCTGAATGCAGCGTAGCATTCCTGGTATCACTGCTGCAATTGAGAGAAAGGAAGTATCCACTAGCATCCACCAGTTAGCCAAAAAGTTATGAGTCGCCTGCATTTAGAGAGGATTATGCCTGAGAAACTGAAAAGACAATGGAGTTAAGTGAAGTAGTAAATGGTGGCCAGGAAATGACCAGGAAATGAATATAACATTGAGGCAGTGCTAAGTAGAGGATTGGACAGCCTGCTGCTATTCCATCAGGCCATGCAACTGAAAATATTAGTGAGAAAATTAAACTATTCATCTTTCACTAGGACAGAAAGGAAAAATGATCTGGACAGTCTGACCTTCTAATCTGAGTTAAGTCAACACATAAACAATAAAAATGGACTAATATTTCAAGGAATTTCTTTTTAATGACTGTAGCGGTTCAAGTTACCATGCGATATTTTCCTGTAATATAATAGAATCCCACTAAATGGTCATCATTTGACTTCTGGTAATGGAGACACCAAGGCTCTCCATGTGTTGTATGTTTCTATTACAGGAGTCCAGAGGGTAGATTACTCTACTGAGATGAGTTTCACCAATATATGGGCATGAATTTATTGTCTCTTACGAAGTGGTAACCTTCAGTTTTGTGCAATGGTGGTGCAAAGTGAAGTTCTACTTTGTGCTAGCTAATTCATGGAACTAGCTTCTAAGACAGTATGTGACTGAAAACAGTGTGGACTGTTAAATATTAGGGATAATTAGATACATTTTTTGAGAAATAGTGCACTTTCCTGTTCATTAACAAATACTATTTCTGCTCTGCACTTCAGCCGACAATACAGCACAATGACTGAAACAAGTGTTGGGAAGAAAAAAAAAGTATGGGAAATCAGAGGAGAATAAACTTGGTAAAGTTAATGGCATAGTCTAAAATGGTCAGAGAGGGAGGGCCAAGTCTTTCTAGGCTGCAAGTGCACGCTGCCAGCTCCTGACCAGCTTTTCATCTACCAGTACCTCCAAGTCTTTCTCCACAGGGCTGCTCTTAATCCCTTCATCCCCCAGCCTGTATTGATACAGGGGGTCACCCTGACCCAGATGCAGGACCTTGCATTTGGCATGTTGAACCTCAAGAAGTTCACATGGGCCCACTTTTCAAGCTTGTCTGGGTCCCTCTGGATAGCTTCTTGTCCTTCAGGCATGTCAACTGCACCACTCAGCTCAGCGTTGTCGGCAAACTTGCTGATGGTGCACTCAATCCTACTATTCATGTTATTTATGAAGATACTAAAGAGTACTGATCCCAGTACGGACCTCTGAGGGACACCACTTGTAACTGATCTCTGTCTGGACATTGAGCTGTTGACCACTACTTTCTGAATGGTCAGCATCAGAAGGAATGTGGATTTTATGTCAATGATGGAAGTCAAGTGCTTCTGCATTTCAGCATCAGGCAATGTGACACAATTAGTTCATACACAAGCCCTCTGTTTCCAGTGTATTCTTCAAGGTCATCTCAATGTATAGGTCCTGCAGGTCAAATGTATAGAAGTCCTGCAGAAGTCAACAATATAGCTTACTTCTTGCTGTTCTTATTTGGACACTTACTTATACACTCAGAGACTCATAAAGATGCCCACAGTTGATAGACTTGTTGTTTGAGTTGTGGTATATTAGATGTTCCCAAAGGCCTTTATGGGCCAGATTACATGTTCTGTGCTCTCCCTGCAGTCAGAGAGCAGAGGGCTGTTAGCTAGGGAAATGATGACACCACATCATGAGAGCTGAACAGACTGGGATTCCTAGGCAACAGCTTGCCGCAGTAGGGAAATCCGTCCTAATTTAATTAATAGGAGAAAAATAGTTGGGGTTGTTTGCACAAATCAGAATACTACAAAGCCACTTGGGCTGACCCTATGCGAAGCATCAATAGGACATATATCTCAAACAAACCAAAAGCTCCCTGGTGCAATGTTGTTTTGCAGAAATTGCCCTTTCTATTGTAAAACTATTTTTAAAACCCTAACCAGCTTATTTAGCTGAGAAGAATCTGTCAGTTTCTTGTTCATGACACCTGTTTCAAATGCTAGGAACATGTAGCAATAGGGCAAGGGCTAATGGGTTTAAACTTAAACAGGGGAAGTTCAGGTTAGGTGTAAGGAGAAGTACTTTACTGTGAGGGTGGTGAGGCACTGGAACAGGTTGCCCAAGGAAGTGGTAAATGCTTCATCCGTGGCAGTGTTCCAGGCCAGGTTGGACACAGCCTAGAGCAACATGGTCTAGTGTGAGGCATGCCTGGCCATGTTAGGAGGTTGGAACTAGGTGACCTTAAGGTCCTTTCCAAGCCAAACCATTCTATGATTTGATGATTCTACGATGACTTCGTCTTGGAAGATAGTATCACTTTAAAATTCTAATTAAAGCAAACAAGAGCTGAGAGTGCTCGGCATAGGTCTTATAATTTTATATTAGCCAAGTCATGAATTTGAAATAGGAACAGACCAAGTAAATATGACAAAGTAGAAATGAAAAATTGTCTTTTAGAAATTCTCTGCCATTTACTCAAAACAGACTAAGCAGAACACCTGGCTCCTTAATATAGAACAGTAGTTGGGTCAGCTCCATCAGAGGAAATTGATTTCAGCAGAGATGGTCTTGGAAAATAAAGTCATTTCCAAAAAAAAGTCATATGGAACCACTTGTTATTCCCTCCTCTTCCGTTTCAAATCTGCTTCAGGGAAAAATCTTTCAGGAGCAAGAGCTTAAACATAGCTTGCTTGTGTCTGCTTCCAACAGAATTTTTCATGCTCTACTTCTGGTTAAAGGATCTGTTCTCATCAGGTTTACACAAACATCACATTTCATGGTTTCCAGATTTTTGCTCTAATTCCTTTGGCTACAATTGCTCTCCTCCTTATTCTTCACCTCCTGTAAAATGAATGACTACCTCACATGAATCACTTGCTTAATGTCCAAATTCAGTTAAAAGAGTTGCACCAGGCAGGAGGAATGAAAATTAAGATCTTGAAGTCATTGAAAACAGAATTATCACTAAAGGCTAGAGCTCCATTGCTCCCCTTTATACATAGCTATTACTTTCTGTGAAAAGGTGCTATCATTGGGTTTTTTAACCATTGAGTCTGATTCTGTAAAGAGGCAGTGAGGAGCCTTTCTCCATTCACTAGTATTCACAACACCACTGAATTCATTATTTATTTCAGTGGCTGCATCTTGTGGGGTTAAAATGTTTTCTTGGTCACATAAGCAGAGATGAATTTGTGTAGGAAACCATAACTGAAAGTAGGATGATAAAACTTCTGCTTTGATAGAAAACAAAATCTCCAGCTCATAAAAACAGAATCAAGCTGGTTGTTGTCATGATACTTCAATAAATCCAAGTTCATATCTTAGAATTGCTTGGGCTTCATGTAGCAACAACCTTCAGTAAATCATTACATTTTTCTGTAAATACAAAAGAAATGAAACTACACCTTTTTGTGTATTCACCCTTCTTGTGCCTTGCCTTCTTGTCTGTCATGCCTCTACATATCCTGTGCTTCTTAGAAAAGACAGATCTAATTTTTTTTTCACTATAAATTTCACAGAAGTACAGAATGGTTGAGATCAGAAGGGACCTCTGGAGGTCATCTCATATAACACTCTTGTACAAGCAGGTCCTCCTACAGCAGGTTGCACAGGACCATGTCCAGCCAGCTTTTGAGTATCTCCAAGAATGGAGCTTCCACCACCTCTCTAGTGAACCTGTGCCAGTGTGCAGAGTATATGCAAACTTCATAAATATTTTATAGACTTCTTATGTAAGCTTATACGAAATTTATACATTGCCTAGCACAAAGAGCCCTGTCCTTGTCTGGTAAGTGGAAGCTGCCTAAAATAAAGAACAAGAAGAGCACAAGGGTTTGTAAACATGGGAGTATTTAGGATCCCAGAGCAAGTAACAAAACACTTCAGTGCAAAATTATGCATGTAATCATATTGTCATACATGAAGGGTCAAAGAGTGTCTTACCTGCTTAATGCTATTTGAAGCACTTCAGTGACTCCTGAAACAGCATGAAAATGGTCAGCAGTAGGATGGAGAGTTCAGTGCATGCCTAATGAAGAAGGGCTTGAGAATCACTATTCTAACACTGTGCAAGGAAACACATACATTACTAATATGAAATGGTGTATACCACGTTGTACAGCTGTATAACATATAGACCATACATACAGAGCTAACATCTGTGTTAGCTCTAAGTCTGGTTGAAAATCAGGGTGTTTTCTGGGCAGGCAAAGGTCAGCAGGAAGACAGCTGTTTTGTTGGAAGACTAGGCTTTGCTTTCTTCCTTCACACATTTGACTATTCGGATTGCAGGTAACCTAGGGCTGAGTGTGCCTCACAGTCCAGGTAGTAGCTTTTAGCAGTAATTTTGGCTGCAATCCCTCCTTTCTAATTCAAGTAGTTTTTTGAAATGATTCACAAAATACAAAGATTTTCCAAAAGACTGAGACTTTGGTTTTGCCTTAACAAAAACAATCAACCAGGCAAGCAAACATCCTTAACTAGCTGATTTGGTATAGAGGGACGAAAAACTGTCATAAGCTTAAAGACTTCATTTGTTTGCCTAGTCTGGGATTAACTTGTCATGTACCCACCCCCCAGCTGTCAGTAATATAGAAGTACGTATCTGTGCCTTTGTATGGTTGCATATGTAGATAATACTAAACAACTACAAAGAACAAGAGTGTCATATTAAATGCCGATCGTTTAATCCATTTACATCTGTTACCATGTTGGTTATTCAGCTCCAATGCCCATAAACAGTATCATTAGCAGCATTACTGCAAATAGGGGAAAACTTTTGCTGGGCAGTGGCTTTTTGATAAGGGTAGCTGATCTCCTAAAACTAGCTTTAGAGGAACATTTGCGTGTTGTTTTTTTATTTTTAATTTCAATTTAACAACTTGATGTCCTGGGTTCAGCTATAGCAGTCATTTTTCTCCTGCTTAGTAGCTGGTGCAGTGCTGTGTTTTTTAACTTTCAGCCTGGGAACAACACTGATAACACCGATGTTTTTAGTTGTTGCTAAGTAATGTTTATTCCAACCAAGGACTTTCTCAGTCTCATGCTTTGCCAGGGAGGAGGGGAAGCCGGGAGGAAGCAGAGACAGGACACCTGACCCAAACTAGCCAAAGGGGTATTCCATACCACAGCACGTCATGCCCAGTATATAAACCGGGGGGAGTTACCCGGAAGGCCCAGATCACTGCTCGGGTCGGGCTGGGTATCGGTCAGCGGGTGGTGAGCAATTGTATCCTCTCCCCTTGTTATTTCACTAATCGTTATTATCATTGGTGGTAGCAGTAGTGGTTTTGTGTTATACCTTAGTTGCGGGACTGCTCTTATCTCAACCCGTGGGAGTTACATTCTTCCCATTCTCCTCCCCATCCCTCCGGGAGCGGGGGGGAGGAAGAAAAGGGGGGGAGGGGGAGTGAGCGAGCGGCTGTGTGGTTCTGAGTTACCGGCTGGGCTCAAACCACGACACTTGATCATAATCTGCTGAATATGAAACAAATGCAGTAGATCACGTAAAATCACGCCTAAACATTTGGAAGGTGTAAAACACTTAGCAGAGCTACAGTGTCCTGGCTCAGTGACTCAGAAACCTGCTGTGTCCCTGCAGAGATTTCTTGGTGTCATCATCATTTGCCCACCCAGGCAATACAGATGTCTCACACTTGCTGTCTCTCTCCAATGCACATCCAAATTAACTCAGAATTACTGAGCAAGTTCATTCTCTCCACCCAGCCCTATAACCTCCACTCACTTTTCTCTTCTAATGGCTTCCTGCTGACTAATCCACCCTAAAATGAATAACATGAGAACAGAGAACAAAGAACATCACTTTTTCACTTGCTGGACAGGTAGAAATCACAAAATGCTAGTGAGTTTGAATGTTTCTGCTTGGCCGAAACTGCAAATTATTCTGAACCTAGTCACCAATTTCGTACACACAATGTACAGTCACTGAACTATGCTCTTACACAACATCCAATCAGCTTTGTGTGACTCATATAAGCCAAATCTTTATTGATTTTCACAAAGACAACAAGGCTAAAATCATATTCCTTCCACTACATTTCAGAACAGAAGTATGTCCACCTTTTAGTCAGTGACTATGAAATCTGAATGCTTTGCACTGTCAAACAGTGAAGATGGTTTAATGCACAAAGAAATTTTTTTTTTAAATGATGGAAAAAGTCAGCCAGAGAAATACTTTTGCCAAGGTGAAGTTCTCAGTTCCAGAACTCTTGCCATGAAAGAAGCATTCTGACCCATGTGGCCCCTGACATTTACTAGAAACCCCTCTAATTCTGCCTGAGCTACTTCTGAGACAGTGTCATTGCAGTACTTATTGCACCATATGAGCCTCAACTAAACATGAATACATTGGAAAATTCTACCTTATGTTAGACCAATATAAATCCACATGAGAATAAAATCAATGAAGCTACTGTTTTCTTACATCAGAGGTTCAGATTATGCAGATCATGCTGCCCAGTGCTAGAATATATATTTCATGAGTGTTTTTAACTGTATTGTTATGCAGCTAAAAGAAAAATGACAGAGAATGAACCTTTCTTCTGCCACTATTTAGTTTATATATATTACCTTTCAACTACATTGCTGGTATATGTCTGCAATGAAAAATAAAACAGAGCTCTGACCAGTGATTGTTTTATATCATCAATCATGGGGGAAGCTTCAGAAGAAAGAAAAAGTTTAAAGAAGGAAGCAACACTATAGTCTTTTCATTTTTTACTTCAGAAAAAATGCTGGCAACATACTCAACACAGTTCTCTGAAAATACTTCACTGTTGCCCATTGTTTTTCAGCATAAGCACCACTAAAAAAGGCACTTCTAAATATTTTATTTTGTCTTATTTGTTCTTTATTTGCAAAATGCCCTGGCACAGGATGGATGAACATCAAAAGAGCTGATGACAGGTATTGATCCAGTTATATGGATTCAAGTTAACATGGAGTAACTCAAATTGACACTTCACAGTACAAGTGCATAGACAAGGTAAAACCACGAAGTCACAGTTTATAGTTTTCAGAGAAGCTGTTTGTACCATTATTAGTGTGATAACTTTCTCTAACAAATCTTTCCTATGAAATATGTTATAAGTAGTGTAAGAAATACCTTCCTTCAAGTTTGATTTACTGTCCAAGTCCATTGTACTGCTCAAAACACACAGCTTTTCATATAAATTCAGGATGATTTCTTCTCAGCCATTTTAATTAGTGCTGGGGAAGGACATCATCTCTGATTCAGTCTATGATAATCCCTTCGTTTGTGGCACAGCAGCACTGAATTTTAACCCAAACCAGGTGAGCTGTATTGTATTTCTAGATACAGATATCAGTCTCCAAATGAACTCAAGAGGTGTGTCCTTGCATCCAAGGGCAGGTTTTGGCTTTTAGACATTTTCAGTCCAAATCAGATAAAGCTGGTTTTCTGTGACTTCAGCAGTTGAAAGAAGAATTATGTCACCTTTGTGCTAACATTAGACATTTTATTTGTATATAGATAGTGAGTAAACTCTAAGCAATCAGTAATTAATAAGTAATTGAGTAACAAATTGAAGATTCAAGACTTCTTGTAAACCTACAAACACTTCTTTACCTTTATTTAGTTAATTGTAATTAAAGTGACCTTGTGCTTATGCTTTGGTAAAGTTAGGGCCAAAGTTAAAACAGCAGGAGGAAGCTTTTTGGAACCATGGGAACAGTTTTAACTTCATTTATTTTTAGTAAAGAGACTAACTAGCCATCCAAACATGAACAAAGCGTATGAACTTCTGCAGGAAAGTTGGCAAATCATGATGAAAAACATTGCTATGGTTGGAACTACTGAAATGATGGCTTTCAAAGGTTCATTTTTGCTAAATCATAGCCATCATTCACTGAGAAAATCCGTGGCTCTTATTATACTCATTAAGCCCTTTCTTAGAATCAGAAATTCAGACTTTGGCCTCATGTGGCTTTGGCACTACCAGATGTTCACATAAAATCCCCAGGACTCATTTGCTCATTGTTTGTTTAGGACTCTTCCTCTCATCTCACATTTTGACATGGTGTAGCTACAATTTTTTCTCCTCAAACTTTCAAAAACAATTCAGCCTCAGGCAAAGCCCACACACACAGCTTCAGGCTGGTAGGAGAAAGTGAAAGTTAGGAGTGAGTCACACCAGAGATGTGTATGACTGACTGGAGGGCTCTGGCTGTGGTTTTGCATCAAGCTTCCCAAATGCTTTTCCTTTGTAGATCTCACAAAAGTTCACAGATGTTAAAAACAATTAGTCATGATGAAGGGCTTGAAACATGTTAAATGCCTTTCCCAGACCTCATAGCAGCATTACAAAGAGTTGAAGCTAGGCCATATGAAATAAAGTGCTAGGCATTTTTCTCCATCATGTCATTGCCCCTCAATACACTGCTGATGATTAGTTTTGATCCATGCAAATATTGCGTAGCATGCAAGGAGTGTGACATCCAAGACTCCGGAAACCCATTTAATGCTATACTTAAATAACTAACTACACATGTGAATACTGTATAGTAGGCAAATGTTGACACAAACTTTAGTAGAATAGCCTTCCCGCTCCCCTCTAGGTGAAACAAAATTCACCAAACAAAAGCCACTTTCTTTCTCTTTCTCTGCTCCCCTCACTCTACTTTCCTTTCTTCACTCCCCTCTTTCTTCATTGCACCAGTGTCATACTTCTTATGCTTTGCTTCAACACCTTTACTACCACATAATCCTTGCAAGTTCAATAGTGGTATTTTGCCCTCCCATTTCTAAAGGCACCAGTCTAAAATGCCTTCTTCTTAGCTGCAGCCATCTCTGCTTTGTCTTTAGCTGCCCCATGCTTTGAATACTCACTTTAAACTGTGCTCCTTTTAGGCTAAACAAGAAGGGTGTGACCAGTACGCTCTTAAAACCTCTCTTCTAGACATATATCTGTCTTGGAGTAAGAAATAAAGCAGTTATCAATAGTGGGGTAGAGGCTCCACACTGGAGAGATGCTCTCCTCTTCAAACTTGAAGTTACTCCTCTTTTTCTTCTTTTCCTTTTTGCTGGTTCTCGTTTAGTCAGATTACAAGGAAAGGTTCATACTGTCTATGGGCAGCATCTACACAGTCTGTGTTTCTACCTTACTGTGAATGATAACCGCTGGAAACAGTTTACTTCCCACAGAGCTGCAGGCATGAGGAAAGGGGAGAGAAGAGCAGCTCTGAGTCACTTCTGCAGGTACTTAAGAGCTGGGTCAGATATCCTCTGACTGGATCTGTTACGCTGTGCCTAAGGATTTACATTCAGCAAAGGTCTGTGACAGCACTCTTCCTAAAGTACTCTTGGTGTATAATAACAGAGACCCTGTGAGGACGAAATAATACAGAGCCCTTTACAGATGCTCTTCCTACTGGCAGCTCTTTCCACACAAGCAGTTTACCCAGGCATCGCATCCTGCAGATTATCATTTTCATGACCCTGCTCCCCTGGGGGGAAAAAAAAAAAGAAGCATCTTTTCATGTTGTTTGCTTTCTTACTCAGCACCGGATCCAGGCTTTCTCCTATGCTAAAGGAAAGGTTATAACAACAAGAGCTCACAGTGCTTTTAGTCTTCATTAAGGCATATAGGGGGATGTGTCAGCTGCAGGGCAGACATGGATGCAAACACAACATTGGACTGTTTTGTGTTTATATATACCTAGGCAGGCTTTCCTGAAGGGTTTGGAAGTCTCTCTCATATGCAAACAAAGACAGTTTATTGGTTACAAATATTAACCTCAAAAAATTAGTTACCTGTACAGATTTTCACACTTTTATAAAGCAGATATTGCTTTCCATAGCAACTTCTTCTGAAAAGAAAGTGAGAAGAGGTCACGCCTTTCTGTTTTCAACAATATTTGTAATATGTTGGCTGCTCTATAAATATGATTTATTCACTGGCATGTCAAAAAGAAAAAAGAGGAAAAGACAACCTTTTGTTAAAATGGGAAAAGACCAGCTCTCAGCCACTAAGGCATCAATCTCTAGCATTTATTCTCCAAAGTGAGAGTATCGCATTTATGTATATATCACTGATTATAATCAGACTAATATTTAAACAAGTATTTTATCTAAGCGCCTAAACATAGAGAAGAGATGGAGATAACACCATTTTACTAGTCCAATAACTTTTACAGGTGGAAAAGCTGAAATACAAAGATAGCCATTTCACTCTTGCTCACAGAAGCCAGAGGAAGTGCCTCAATGAGGTGGAAGTCTCCTGGTTTTCCATCCTCATGAGACTTTATGAGTTCTATTTTGCCTCTTTCTCAGATGTTTTGGTCCACTCTGTTGTGCTCATCCTTGAGGAAAAAGACAGAGAAGCAGGTAAGGTAGATGCTAAGGCCTGGTTTAGTTAATCCTCGATGTAAAAAGATGTCTCAGTAGTAGGAGAAACTTCAGACAGAGAAGAAACAAGGGAAAGTGGAAATATTAACTTGGAAATTTGAGATCTAGTGGATCTTTATCCAGTGCAACAAAATTTAAAAAATACTGTAATGTAGCAGTAACTATTCTGTGCTCTGCAAGTACTATTTTACATTCGAAGTACTGAGCAGAGGGCTTTTTTTCCCCTTGGTCAGCTGAAGACACTCATGTTATTCGGCAAGAGTGTCAGGAAACGAATATAAATGTTATTGTGAGCGGAAACCTGTTTCAACTCCCATGATTACAGTTTAACACAGCTGCACCCCAAGAGAACAATAGTAAGATTTATTTCTTTTATAAGTCTCAATTTTATAAAGAATGAAACAGTCCTGTTAAAGAAAGCTGTGAGCACAAGAACTGTCTGGGAGGATGTGAAGACAAAAGAGAGGAAGAGAGAGCAAAAGAGAGCAGGGATGCACATGTCCTTATGAAAGGGGAAATAAACATGTTTCCATCTAACACTTAACCCATCTATTTTAGGTACTTAAAGAAAATGAATTGTAAAACCTTCATTATTCTAAGCAGAAAAACTGAGTAAAATCTAAGGCCTATCTTACATGCTTGCTGTAGGCGCTTACAAGCTGTGTGCAAAGCATAAAAACTGGCCACCCAGGCAGAGGGTCTGCCTGTGTTTTCTGGGCAAAATCAGGTCCCAAGGGTGATTTTGCCGTCTCCTAATAGTCTGCTACAGCTCCTTTACATCTTATTTTTAAATGTGTTTTGCTCTTGCCGTAGGACGAGCAACTTTGAATCTCTTACCTGCTCATGTTGTGCTGGCTGCATGTATGTGGGGCAGGTACCTGTGCCTTGGCACCTCACCTTGCCCCAGAGGGATGAGTGTATGCCCAAATCAGCCACTGAGGATGCAGAAGTGGGAGTCAAGGATGCTAGGATGTATTTTGTGTCTTTCCAGTCATTACCTGGGGAAAGGCTCAGCAATTCTCTTAGTCTCTTCCACCTTTAGCATACAGCCTTCTGTATAAATCTTTTCTGAGTCAGTGGACTTCCTCTTAATGCAGGTGTCTCCCCAGAATGAGCCTCCTTCCCATGTGCAACTGCTGGTGCTACCAGTCTGGTTGCGAAGGGCTGCTGTTCCCTACCAATGACCCAGCACTCAGATCTCCACCACCCATTGACATGCTGCCTTTGCAGCCAACCCAGAAAGGTCCCTATGCCTGGGGAGGAGATTAACCGATGGGAAATCACATTCAATGCAGTGACCGTGCCAAATCTGCAAGAAACATCCTACCCCCAGTTTGCTGTTTTGCAGCTGAGACAGGCACGTCTGCTTCTCAGCTGAGAAAACAGAACAGCCATTCATAGGTATTATGAAAAATAAAAGTTGAGGAAACAGAAACAATAAAAAGCAAAGCCTAACCATCAGAAACAACCACTAAGCAGACTACAGCCTATGAAGAGAGATCTTCCCTGCATTTATTTCACTAATACATAACAAAATTGTGTATGTTTAAGCTGCTCCCACTAGTCTGAAAAGTTATTGTTTTGGGGGAGTGGGAGAAATTATGTCATTTTATGAGAAAGACATAAAAAGAAATGCTCAGCTACTTTCTAAATACTGCATTAGAAGTTAAAACTTATTCCAGCTCCTTTAATTTGGTAAATGTTTTTTTCCAGAGAGTATGGCATTTCTTCATTGCCTATCCTGAAATACCAGTATCATGGTTCTCTCTGACAATGGTTTTTGCATGCCGGTTCAGAGATATCAACATTCAAAACTGAAAAAAGTTATACATTTTAACAGAGCGCTCAGTCAGGAAATTCAAGTTTTATTTCCAAATCTGCTGTGGATATAAATCCCTTTAGCAAATCCTTCAACCCTTCCGTGTTTCAGCTTCCCTGACTGTAAACAGAGAATCAGCTATTTTTAAATTGCTGTGGGAAGCCAAAGATGTATTCTTCTGTGTGCAAAACCAAAATACTGGTTCTGAAATGTGATCAGCTATCATTCTCTGTTGTTAGAGACTATGTATTATGATTTGCAAGACACAAATATCTGTGTGCTACTGTTTAGATATAAAATTGGAAGTATGATAATTATGTGTTAATTTTTATATAAGGCATCTGAAAGAAATTTCAAAAAGAAGGTAGAGCATTTGAAAACACATGCTAGCCATACTGTGCTTCCTAACAGTTCCCCCATTTCTATTTCTGTCATAAAAAGACTACACAATAAACTTGTCTCTTCCATAATTCAAAGTGATAGCAATGACATTAAATTAGGAATGAGTTTTGTCCAGAACTTAGACCAGTCTGTTCCTAATGGATCCTGTATCAAACACAGTATCCAGATTTTTTTGTTTGGAGTGGATGTTTTCCATTCCTTTGCACACAAGGCACCAATAAATATGATACAATATTTTAGACCAACAGTTGCACAAGCTAAGGATGCATCACTAACCCTGGCTGCTAAATGCTCACATCTGTTTTAAAAGGTCAGTGCAAGCATCACCCGCTTACATAGTGAAAAGGGGTGGCTCTGCTATCTCCATGAGAACATCCTTTTCCTGGACCAAGACTGTCCCTTAGACATTAAGCTGAAGAGAGAGACAGAGCTTCCTCCATCATAGTCATGCCACATGGAGCTGGACAGAGTCCCCTTCAGTGTGGCCCTCCTGAAGCCATTAGCAAGGAAATGGAACATCAGTTTCACCCAAACATCATGACAGAGAGGATGCCAGGAGGGATACCTCTAGCTGCCTCTCAGTCACTATGATGGCAGCTCTGGGTGCAAAAATTCTAGAGTATTTCTGTGAGGGAATATTCTCCTTGCTGGGAATACCCCTTATTTAGCTACCAAGCTCTCTTAACTTTTACTGAGTGAGAAACCACCCACCATTTATTCTGTGGGATTTGCAAAACCAAAAGGAAACTCAGAGTTTAAACAACCAAAAAGGTCAAAAGCTGCCTAAAAAATATAAATAATAAAGGTCAGAGAGAAAGCTGGAAATTGGTCTGACAGTGGAAGATGTCAGGCTTTTGCTATTTCTAGAGCACCCAGAAAAACACCTTTGTTGCCTTATCTCCAGTGTTTCCAATTTAAATATCTGCATATTTCTGGCAGAAATCACCTTCAAAGGAGAGGAAGGAAGGAGCAGAGAAGGAAATCTCTCACACCCTACATATGCTGCATAAGCAACCAACTTTGCCTTCCCAGTAATTCCCAGTTTGCCTCACTGTCCATAGTTTTCAACTGCCACAGCAGTTTTAAAGTATTTGTGCTGATTTACAAATTTAGAACCTGAAATGTCCCTAATTTCTCCTCTTGTGGGTCAGCTACCAGCTCCAAGGGCAGGATTGCTGGTAGTAACAACCATGACTTGACTGCCAGCAGCCAGACTTTGGGGGTACTGGTAAACACCTGATAGGAAAGATTACTTCAGTGCTTTGCAGTCAGAGTTAAAAACAGACCAGCTACCATACAAGCCATCATCCTCCTACTTGCTGGAAGAATTACTCTGAGAGGTGCCAACTATAAGCCTTTTTTCAACAGAAAAGATGCCTGATATCACACTATTTGGTTATTACAAGTTCATGTTAGACACCCATTACCCAGAATACAGACTATCAAAGAAAGTAGGACAAGGACTCTCAGTTTGCCATGGTGCTGTTTGGAGGACAGGTACCTGCTGGCAGAGAGGCCAGGTGCTGTACAGGGAGAAGTTGTAGGAAGGGGCAAGAAATGGAAGATGGATGATGGTACACCTCATGAAGAAGTAGGGAAATCATGAGCCTTTGAGATGGTCAAGAGACCCTTTTTGTGTGTGTCTCAAAACAACTCTAAAGATAGAAGGAACTGAGGGAGACTGAGAGCCTGTTCGTGTTGAGCAGCATCTTGTTGCTTGGGCAAAGCGCAGGGGAGCAGCACAGGGGATCATGCTTTGCCAAGGTGGGGAATGTTTTTCCTGTGTTGCCTGCCCTGAGGTCACAAAGATCAACTGCCATGGGAACAAACTGCCAGGAGACAGTGCAACAGACACTGTGGGTGCACCACACTGCGCCTGCACCCATCAGGGCAAAAAGCTAAACTGGGTCTGGGGGCTTACCAGATACCCCTGCCATCATCCAGATCATCTCACAATGCGTGTGCAAGCATGGAAATGAGTCTTCGCCTGTGGGAGGATTTGGGGAGAACCTGACCCTATAAAAGGGTAAACCGTCCTTCAGCCACATGGCGTGTGCCCTTCCACCCCTGACCCCAGCAGGGCTCACTGACTGCAAGGACTGCAACTGCAAGGACTGCAATTTGCTGACTGAGAAGGTGTTGCTGGATCCACGTTGTGGTTTCTTTGTTTTCTTTCCTTCTGTCTTTCCTTTCTCCTTTCTCCTGCTGCTTTGTATCTTTTATAAGAATAAGAACTTGCCAAGACTTGTTTCTCCTGACAGCTAGGGAAGTTAACAACAAACTTAACTGTTTCATTTTTCAACCTCTGGAGGGCCTGTGGTTTCTTCCACAAACCAGGCAGAGTGTGGTAAACGTTCACCACCAGCTGAGCGGGATGGCACGCTCTTGCTAAGCAAAAAGTTGCCAAACCAAAGATGCACTGTAATATTCCGCCAAGAGTACTCCAATCTGTGTATCAGGTTGGCTCACTGTGGGAGTGGTACAAGAAACACAGCTCCTAAAATGCAGGTTTTCTGCTGATCTCACACCAGAAACGCTGTGGTCACGAGAGTTACATTCTGATTTCACTTAGGGGGAATCACTTATAAACTGTTGCCAGCCAGCTCAGAGCTGTGCTGCTCCACACATCACAAGTGGCTTGGAGTCATGATATCTGGGACAAATAAACAAGTAACAATTGAGGAGAGAAATCAAAGGCACAATGGAGTAATGAACGCCATGTTTCATACTGTTTTTCATACAAACCATCAGATGCAGAATCCATCTATCTGAAAAAGAGACAAAATCTTTTGTTCTCGGGGCTTGGATTAACTTTTGTGTAGTGTACCAATTAGGCTTCTTTTAGTTTTTCTTTGGGTTTCTTTTAATTGTTTGTTATAAGCAGAAAGTAAAGAAAATATCCTCATTTTGCAGGATTCTTTCCTTTAAAGTTAAAGGAGCTGGTGGCACTTTGCAGTAGATGCTTACATCATCTTTTCCTTCTAGGAGCTTTGTCTCACTCAACACTGCTTTCTTTCACAATGGTTTTACTTCCCTCCTTGGGTGGTTTTGAGATTGCAACAGCTGAAGAAACCCTTCCTTCAAAAATTCATTTTGACAAGAAACGTGGATATATTCCTTCTGCATACTAATTTGGAAACTCTGCTTTTGAATCTGAGGTTTAAGAGAAAAAAAGCAAAGGTCAATTTAAAATAATGTTTGTCCTAAAGTGTGTCCAGCCTCTTCAGGCAACCTTCTAAAACCATCAAGTCATTGAAAAGGTGGTGTCAACAGCATAAAAAGCAAGAGCACAGCTTCCCCACATTCCTTCTTCCTACGTGTACACAGGGATTTTTATTGCAATACCTTTGCAATAGGGGAAACAAAAATCAAGCATGTGCTACAGTTATTGCCATATTTCTCATAGAAAATTAGCCTCACTATTAGCATTCATACCAAGTAGGAAGTTCCCGTGTGTGTAGCACTGTAGAAATATAGCTAGAAGTAGTAGGCTGCAAATAACAACTTTTTCAAAAAGCCCAGATATATACCAGTTTCGTTAGGGAATTTGGACTCAATTATTCCCCATTAGTCAATACAAACTACAGGGAGAATGGGTAAGGACGCAGGATTTGCTTTGATGGACAATTTTCAGTAAAAGGGGTTTTATTCTCTGCATTTCCATTTGTGGCTGGAACAATTTAAATAATAGTTTTGTGACAGAAGAAAGGAGCCCAAATTTGGGGAACGAAAAGTAATTTTATTCTGTATTTGGGGAAAAAGCAGCCACAGAACGCACTGAAAATTCAATCACTTACCTCTAGGTTAATAAAGGGTAGAAAAATTGTTGCAGCAATCAGTTCACCAGAGATGGTACTGTTAAGCAGGTTAAAAGTTTGTTGCCTATTTTGTGAAGGCTAGTTCATTGAGTATCCTGTTGAGAACTGCATTAGAGGTCCAGCTTCTAAACCAAATAGTTTTGCCTGGCAACCAGAGCCTTAAGATGCATTTTTCCTGAATGGCTGATTTAGATTCAAATCCCAGGCTTCCCCCTTAAGGTACTTGAATCCAGACTGTAACCTCTGTTGCAAACACCCCTGAACAAGTGTAATCCACAGGTTTCTGTGGCAGACACAAGGACCCCTTCATCCTACTGGGCTGTGAAGATAGCATCCACAAAGTGCTTAGGGTGGGTAATAATATTGCTTGGGATCAGAAACAGGAGGATAACATAAGTGCTTAAGAACATGCAATTTCCAGCAGAGATGGAAATGAGAACTAGTTACCTCATTTAGTTTCCAAACATATTCCAAGGGATACCTTTGTGGTCATTCTAAGTGAGATAGGCAGACATCTATAATTTTTTACCTGTAATTTCTTCTCTGAGTTCCCCAGGAATGTGGTATAGTACTACACAAGGACTGCATTATTGCTGAACCTTCAATGACCACAACAAACAGAATTAAATTTATTAAACAGCTTTTGTTATAAACCTTTGCTTTCAGTTATACTGAACTTTACCTTTCATTTAGAAATTTCCCAGGGTTGCCTTTTTGATTAGTACTATGTATGTAGAAAGTTTGTTGAAGGAAGTGACTAAACCAAAATCCTCCCACATACTTTGCAAAAAAAGGGAAGTAGAAAACCATGCACTTGCCTCAGCCACATGCAACAGTTACGGATTCATTTTACACAATCCCTGAGAAGGTAAAAAAAATAAAAAAGAAAAGAAAATGTCTTCAGAGGACAAAAGTCAACATTTAACAGGGAGGAAGTTAAATAAATGGTACCATGCATTTGAACATTAGTTTAGTTTTATGGAAAAAACAAACACTCAAACTTCCTCTGGAACACCATTTATCAGGCATGAGATGCATGCCTGCTTCGCCTGTCATTCCTCAGGGGAGCAAGGCAGAGCAGAACTCAGTTCCTTCAGCTACCCAGCTGGCTGCAGGGGCATTTCACCTCTGGCTCTTCCTTGCTTTCCCAGAGGACAGCCACCAGAGCACCTTCCAGGAGGACTCTTGGCCTTGCCCAGGCGCTTCTTTGCTTTCCTTTCCTACAGACAGTCCCATTAGCTAATGCTGCCATGCAGCAAGCACACCTCCAAAGGCAGGTCCATTGGTAGCAGGTCTCCAGGAAACAGGGCACCAACAAGCCAGTTTTTATGGGGTCCCCTCATCCAATAGGTGGAATTCCTGGCGTACTTGCAGCTCTACTGGCTGAAGTTGCTAGGGTATTGCAGCTTGTCTGGTGGATTTTGTTACTGCAGCCCTTCTCACTGGCATTTGGCTTGAGACTACCAAATTGCTTCCCAGCAAGAGATTACAAACAAGCCAATGGCTTATATCAGCTCTCTATAATTGTTGAAAACAGCCAGCTGTCCAAACCAATGAACTACATAAAAAGAGGTTTTAGTACATTAACAATTCCCTGAACTACCTACTCAGCTTCTTTTGGTATGCCTTTGCTAATGGAAAAGTGGCACAGCTCACATAACAGTGGGATATTGTTGATTTGTAATGAAGGATGTTGGAATTCTGCCCTGCATAGATGCATACATCTCATTCATGTAAGAAAAATAGTAGCCAATTTACTGCATTGACAAACAAAACTTTTCTTGGCCTACAGAATTACTTATTATTACATTGGAGAAAGCTGAGAGAAACAACATGCATTAACTAGCAGTTAAGAAAAATAATTAGTATAATAAAAGCTGGACCTGAATCAAACTTTTTCCTTCAGCTGAGAAATACTTACATGGCCTCTCACAAGCTGTGACTTCTTCCTTGAAGATCCTGCTGTTCACAGATAATCAGAATTTTACCTACAGTTTTTTGCCCCATCAAGAATTACCAGTTGCTTAAAATGTCAAAATTTTACTGAAATATTCAGTACTGATATCAGTTTTTATAACAAAAAGAAGGGGAAAGAATTTCCATTAACATTCTTTTGGACAACTTCAGAATGAAGTAATTCATTTTTTCATTTTGAAAAGAATTTTTATATGGGCCTCACTTTAAAAATTTATTTGCAGAGTGTTGACATCTTATTTTGATTACCACAAAGGATTTCTTTTTCATGAGGGTTATTTTCAAAACTTTCCCTTAAACTTGTAAAATTTGCCTCCAAATAGAAAGCCTGGTTTCTGTACAGTCACTGTCACCAAGTCTATTTTCTGTTGTACAAGGAATCTGTCTCATGAAGAGGTGAACTGAATTTCAACCCATGGCTGGGAAACACAAAGATTAAGTAACGTCGTATTCATGCAGCATTGTATCTACAAATATTGCATTTATGTGATAATGTGATTACTCTCACATTAGATGCAAACTTCTGTGATTTTAATTTTCTCCCCTTTATTGATAGAGTCCTGCAAAGATGTTATTTGTAGCTATATCTCATTGCATCAAATTAGTATGTTAGTTTGTGCCTGTGAGTCATCCCAGCGAGTTAAAATGTTGCTGATTCTGAGAATGTTCTTAAAGAACAGAAGGATAGGAGCCTGCAGGGAAACATGATGTCCATAAAACCCTCTAAGTCAAAGAAATGTACTGGTGGGCACATCTTAACGTACTTTTCAGCAACATTTAGAAACACAGTACTTGCTCAATAGGGTAGTTTTTATTCCGTGATTTGGTAAAAGAGACTAAATGACCTCTGAAGAAGATGATGAAGAGTCACACAGCTGTAGCACAAGGGGCATAAGCTTCTGTCTGTAATTATGGCTTCATTTGCTTTCTAGTTTCTTTATATATACAGTGATCAGTCTTTAAACAGATTTGCTTTCATAAATAAATACATACTCCACTGCATCCTTCTATTTATTTTGAATAGCCAGTGATGAACGCATGATATTAACTGCAAAGACACCTGACAGAGAAAGGAGGTTATATGACAAGTGCCACATGTGGTTTTGTGCTAGTGAAGGCATCACGGAGATTGCTAGCCAGCTGCATCTGGGATCTCAAACCTCCAAATTTGGACACAGATCAAGGTGATGCTCTTAGGAAAAATTAAAGGCGTCAGACTTCTGAATTTGCCTTTGTGGACACAGGGAGTGACCATAGCTCCTGCTGGGCTCTGCAGAGGTAACTTATCATCACATACACGCAAGCAACAGGCAATTCTAGCATTTTTTCCACAACTATTTGAGGGAAAGTTTGGCTTCCATTTACTATAAAACTAATTCTAGGGAGAAATTTTGGCTCATATAGGCTACATATATTGCCACACAAATGTTAACCCTCCCTAACAAACTCAGCCTTGCAATTATTACAGTTGAGTTTACATAGCTAAGAAGAGTGAATCACTGGGTTCAGTTTATAAGGTGACAGGGGAACATCAAAAAAGGATGGTGATTTACCTAAATGTCAGATGGTAATAGAGACTGTAATTGTGTTGTCAGTTTTAGACAGATCGCTTATTTCTCCGATTGCACATCTGTTCTGAAATCCTGTAAATGGTCAGGTAGAACAGCAAGCCTTTGCCTCAAAACCTCTCTGTGAGCCCCTCCTTACTGGCACCTGTTATTGCTTGCGCTGGAATCCCCTGTCCCAAAGGTGATATTAAAGTAGCTGCTAAATGAGGGACAGAGCCTTTCCACTCACTCATGTTATCCATCACAGATAATTACAATGTTGCCTGTAAACGAATATGGAGGTTTTTCTCTTATTCATTGTTCCTCCAAATGCTTACAGCTGCGATGTCAAAAGCAACATCTGTGACTTCCCTATATTTATTATTAAATTAGAACAGTAATCCTGCATCAGTCAGGAAAAGAAACAGTAGAAAAGAGAATATTAAACACATGCAACAGGAATGATAAGAAAGAAAAGACAGGGAAGTTAATGAGAATATACACGTCCTAAGTGTTTGAAAGTATATATGCATGGCTTATGGAGCTGTGTGAAATAGAGAATATCAGACTCCATAGACCTACAAAAGCTGTGGTAACCTTGATCACCCTTTTCAAAATACAGATACTTTCAGCAAGTCCTGAAAAATATTTTCTTTGTAAGTCTAGAGCAAATTGAATCAATTTTCATTTTGCAGTACGTTGCAAATAATCAATGCTCTTTTCCTTGCTGTATGCAATCATTTTATAAATTATAACTCAGATGGTACATTTTCTGCTAACTGATAGTAAGATAAATTCTGTTTTCACGAGAAAGCTTAACATAACATTGTAGGGTTACAGGATATCACTCAAGCCCAGGGCGTATTCCATTATGAATATGATCATCCCCAAACATCCAAAATTGCTTCACATGATTACCAAGCAATTACAGGAAAGTTTATTTCTCAGACAGCATATCTGGCAAATCTGCTATCTGGAAGATTAACCAAAGTCTTTCTGCAATGCCCCTTCTAGTCAATCAGAGACACTGAAATCTTACCACCTGCTATTGTCTCAGATCGTGGTGCATATTAGCTATTCATAGGTGTCACTTTGCTGTTCTCACCGTTATAAAACCAATGCCAAAAAAAAAAAAATAAACAAGAGACTGTTTCAAGAAGTGAACCAAGTAGTTACTAGGGTAAACTGCCCAGTGGCATTCACATCACAGAAAAGAAAACATGCAAGTAGCCATAGCATGATAAGAGCCGTGTTTGAGGGCAACAACTTGTTCATCTTGCTCTGCTCAAGCTGTGAGCTGAGCATCGTGGGGCTTGGCCCTGGTTTGTGCATGGTATCTGCATCCTGATTCAAGTGCCTTGCCAGTGCAGGAGCCAGGCCCCATGGTGGCCAAGCCAGAGCAAAGACGGCTTGGCCAGAGACCAGGCCTATAGCAGCCTGCTTTGGGAAAGGGGCCCTGCCAGGCTCTCCTGCCAAAACACAGCAGAGAGGCCCTCCATGAGCAGCGGACAAGGCCTCATGCTGCTCTAAGGCTGCATGGCACTCTCAGGCCTCATGACAATGAGAACATGCAAGTACTCACAGGGTGAACATCCATGGTGCCTGAAGGAGGAAAAAGACCCCTGCAAGGTCAGAGGCCCAGCCACCATAGCCCTGGGGCCAACAAGCCCAACAAGGGAAAGGGAAGAGTAAATGCAGATGAATGAAGCAGCTCCTCTGTTAGAGCTAATCTGGTTTTCCCCCGCTCGTCCATGCTTGCTCCACTCAGACTTTCCCTCTGAGAAAAGGGGAAGTGCCTTGGCAGGGGCAGGTGGATCCCTGGGTCCCCAACTCCTTTGGCTGTCCCTCTGCTTCCTCCCTGCAGGAACCAGAGAGCAAGAGCAATGTGGAGCTAGGCCCAGGGTGTTGCCTGCTGGCATGAGGAACTTGCCCTGCCAGTTTCGTACCTGCTGGGACATGGGCTCCTCTGTCTCCACCAGGAAAACCTGCCATTGGACCCTGCCCTCCAGACCACAGTCGAGGGCATTGATCACCTCCAGCTGCCTCACCACAGGAAGGGGCCAGCAGATTTCAGGCTAAGACTCATCTGTAGTCTTCATAGTTTTATTTTCTTCTGAAATTAAATTACTGATGAGAGCCTCCAATCCCCCTCACAGGCCAATATGTGCCCCAGTTGCTGGCCTGGCCTTGCTTTTGCTAGCTCCTGGGGTGCACACCTAGTGCTGCTGATTGGGTGGTTTCTTGCATGGTGGTGAAGAGGCCTGGGGGCTGCCAGCCCTCCTTTTCAGGGGTTGCTGGGCCCCCCTGTGCAAGTGGTCCCTGCCCTAGCTGGGAGAGGAAGGACCTGCAGTCCTCTCAGCCAGCTCCTGGTGGGGCTTCTCATGGGGGTTGTCCTGAAGGGCAGTGACTGAGGTGCCTGGGAACTCATCCGTGGTGGGACCAGGAGGACTGATAGAGGGGACGGGGCTGGAGATGGGAGCGCTCCCCAGAGAGGCGACACGGCAGAGGGTAGCCACATGGTGGCCCTCCTGCCCTCCGGCAGCCTGGGAGTCCTCCAGGTCCAACCGTCGACAAGCCTCCTTGCTGCACCAAAGCCCGACAACGTCAGTCAGGCAGTGGATGAACAAGACTGTGTTGTCTTGCAAGGCGTGTTCTAGCTGCTGGACCAGGACCTCCTCATTCAGCCCAGAGATGCTGGACACAATGAGGTCTTCTGCCACAGCCCAGGTCTTAGCCCAAACAAACAAACAAAACCTACCTAAAAACAACAGAGGAAAATAAAAGGGGAGATACCCCCCCTCCCCAAACAAGTCATTGAATTGTGCCCGGCTGCTGAAGCAGACTGCATGAAAGCATTGCACTACTCAGCCGGCTGAGGAGTGCAATGAGATGTCATGGTACCTGAAGGCAGCTGCTCTCATGCATCATGTGGTCTCAGGAGAGAGACTGTGTCCTGCAGCTGGGTTCTGCTCCAAAGGCAGACCTTTGGCACCCTGCATAGCCCCAGCACGGTGGCGCCTGGCCTGCTCTTATGCTTTCTGCCTGCCTGCCCGCAGAGCCTCACCCCATCCTGCTGCTCCCCAGGTTCCTGCTGCATGCCTGTGGTGGCCCTAGCACTGTGACCTCACCATTTCCAGAATCCCTGTCCCAGCTGCCCAGCTTGCGTTTTCCCAACACTTCTCTCCCTCCACACGCCCAGCTTGCTGAGCATAGGACCTGACTGTGGGTGGACAGCACTTACCGTCCATGTTATGTCCAGCACGTCACAGCCCCACGGCCTCCGCATCCTCTTCTGAGAAGGATGCCATCTCTCCGGAGAGCCAGGCCAGTGAGAACACTATGAAAAACAGGCTGAGCACTTTATAAATTCCATTATTTGAATTCTGACATTCTGTACTTGGTAGCTTATATTATAATCCATTATTTCTCAGAAGACCTCACAAGTAAAGCAAAAGCTTTCATTTCAAAAGTTCTTTACAGGATCTAAATTCGGAGCAAACAGCTTACTCTGCTTCCACTCAGAAAACCATTAATAGGATGATGTTTCCTCTGCAAAATTGGGAACAGTTGAGGACAATAATTATTGTGTTTTTTTCTTATAAAGCCACAAATTACTCCAGTCTTGGGTTTCAGACATACTGAAATTTGTACATCTTCTGTATTTCTCTGCTAATTTTAGCAATTTTTGTAGGGAAGAAAATAGAGGAAATACAAGGATTTCACTTTGCGTGTTCACCTTACAAACATCCCAATCTTAATTCTTTACATGGTCCATTTCTAGACTAATGGGGTCCTGAATTACCTTTCTTTTTACTACTTGTGACATTCAAAAGAGCTACTTCATCTCTCATAACATCAGTTATGATGAGAAACAACAAAAACAAACTTCCAAGTTTGCAATCTGCCCTCTGCTTTCTTGCATTTTGCATCTTCAGAGATCTGTGGAAAGAAAGACCGATTATTTCTTTTTGCTTTGACATAAAGAGCAATCAGGAGTATGAATAACAGCCCATATAGAAACCTTTAAAATAAAAGCAATTTATGTTCAGAGCAAGCGTACATTTAATGCTGGGGCATTTAGCACAAGAGGCGTTTAACACTGGACGTAAGTTTGCTTTAGGCAAGTTACTATTTTTTATTCTGCTTTAAACATAATTATTTTGCACACTTTCCTTTGAAAATAAGCACAAGATAAAAACAGATGTTTGAATTCTTGCTTGGGGATATTTTAGGGAACTTTGAGGTTTTTTATTATGTAAATAAAATAATATTTTACAGTTACTCTGTCAAAACATCTATGTGCTCTACATATGTTAATAGAAAGATGAATAAGTTCTTGTCAGATTTTCATTCTTTTTTCAACACGTATAACTTGATGGAATCATTTGAAGACAGTGAGATTGAAACAGCATTAACTTGGTGGTGGAGTGCAGTGGAAGACTTAACTATATGCTCCGTATAAAATTGCACTAATGTAGTAATAAAGCTGCACTCAAGAACTCCAAAGCTGCCTGTACAGACTCTGTTCAGCCCCCATGTGCTTATAAATGATGCAATCTCTATGTGTAAACTCTTTTTTTCTTTGCATCTGTGCCTGGCTCACTGCGGGAAAGAGACTCTGTGCCCTTTCTGAGTGACTATTTGATATGCTGTTTTACCCCTGTTGTCCACTGTAGGGTCTCCTGCCTTATTAACTTCACACTATTCAAAATATTCTGAAACCAAAATCCCCAAGTTCCTTGCAGGACTCTTAGAAACAGGGGTTTTTAAATACAGTGATGCTCATCACTGTATTTCTATTTAGCAAACTCAAAATGTTTAAGTAAGAGAGTATGGAGGTTCCTCCATATTTTTAGCCGAGACCTGGAGTGTTGTGAATTTAAGGTGCAAAATAACTACGAATACTCAAGTGGCTTATGAGAAATGTTAACCATTATGCTCCACTTCATATGTTCAGAACCAGCTCCCACCAATTTCAAGTATTTCAGTGGGCTCAAGTCAGGCATTCAGGAACTCACACTCACCAGCTGTGAGAAGCCAAGAGCAGGGACCCGGCTAACTCCACAAAGCAGAGGCAGTGACGGACACCCAATCTAGATCTTCAGGCTGGCATTAACAACTGAGGTTTTTTTGGTGTCTGATCTGTGCTTTAGTTGCCATGCAACTCCCATGGTTGACAGAGAGGGATCCTTCCTACCTACATTGAGCTCACTTATGACATACTCTTTCCCATATCACTAGCTCATACTTTTCAGAGGCATTAGATATTAAAACAAGTTAGAGTTAGATTTTTGAATTGCGTCTACAATCTGCTTAAATTTAGATTGACATAAGTTTGCATTGAATTTTAAACAGGCATATTTTGAAGTGAAAAATTATGCTCAGTGAACTTTTTAAGTTGCATTTAAATTAAAAATCTGCATATAAGTCTCTACTTTTTGCAAGAATAATAGAGAGCATTTTCTCCAAAATGGCAGTGCTTACCAGCTGAACATAGAGTAAATTGCAAGATTCACTGAGCTCACAAGTCTTCCTGCACAGAATTTCAAGGTCAGACATCTGAAAAATAAAACTTGTTCTGGAATACTGTCTATAGTTTTGGAGAACAGTAACATAGACAAAGAGGTTAGAATCAAGGCAGATAGACTGTTTGAAGTTTCAGAGCCAGGAAAAGGTTTAGTAGAAGCAGAAAAACTAGTATACCAGTGGCCACAGCACCAGGGAATTTGTAGGCACAGTGCAGGACTACCGTATGGTCTGCGACGACCACTGCTGAACAGGAGCTGGTAACCCAGGGACCACTCAGAATAAACTCTGAGAGTGAATCCAAGTTCACGAGGATGCTTTCCAGGAAAACAGGCTGAAGACATGCAGTCCACAAGCTTCGAGAAGAGATTGAAAGAAAACTAGCTTCAACAAAGAAAACTTCTTTGTAACGATTTATGAACTGTAAACAGGTGAAGACAAAGTGAGATCGAGTGCTGGATATTGACAGTCAGACACATTAAAACTAGAAAATGGGATTTTTCCTTGTCAATCATCAGAAGTAATAATTAGCAATTTAAGACCTTTCCTAAGATTCAGCAGCTCTCAGAGTCTAACTCAGGGCAGAACTACAAATACTGCTCTCAGCCAGCACTGATCAGCCTGAGACAGCAGCTGCTTGATGACCCTTTAGGCAGCACTAATGAAAGTAAGGTGTGATTGTGCCTCTTGTCCTGAAAACCTATAAAGTCTATGTTAATTTGAAAGCAAATCACATGAATTATATTTAAAAGTAGTGTCAAAATCAGCTCTTTTGGACATTTACTGCATGGTCTCATGCCACTGTCCTGAAAGTTACAAAAAAAATGGAGTAATGCAGATCTTTCAGGTTTCCCCAAAACAGGAAACTTGCAGAACTTTCAGGCATTTGAACAGAAAGTACAGAAGGACAGATTTGTGGTGTTAGCTGTAATTTCTTTCCATGACAGCATTACTGCCAGCCTGCAGGTAAGACTATTCTAAGTGCTTTTGTTCTCCTCTTCCATTGTTTTACCGGCTTAGATTCCGACCTGTTAACTCTGAAATCACTATGGTGATTTAATGGCATCATTAGCACACCTAGTAAGTCCTAACAGGCATGCTGGATTTTTTCTGGCTTGTGACTGTAGCTGTTTCCACCTAGAAATACAAGACGTGGCCTGTGGTCAGCTATTGTCTCAGACACAACAAATGGAATATTCTGTAAGATAGAAATAAATGTAGCACAAGACCTTCACAGGGATAAATGTGTGACAGCGTTTCATTTAAGTGAAGATATTAAAGAATACTGGAAACAGTGACAGGGTACATGGGGTAAGTATGGTCAGTTAACGAAGGGGGAAGAACACCTCTTTCGCAGCAGAGTTTTGGACAATCTCTTGTTGCTAGGAGCAATTTTGTTCTGGCTAGATAAGCCAATAAATAGCTCCTCATATCTTTCCTAGAACTGTCAGAACTGGATAATGGCAGAGATGAGGTTACAAACCCTTTCCCTGGTTCAGTAGCGCAGGTCGCGTATCTTTTGCAGTCTGTGAGGAAAGAAAATTGTTAACCTGGAAATTGTGCCAGTATATAGAAATATACTGGATATTTTTTGTATAGCAGTATACCTTACTCATAGGTTATTACCTATATTCTATAATATAGGTATACCTATGTATACCTCATTCATAGGTTAATCACTGATTGTTCAATAAATAAAAGATAACAGCATAAATTAAACCAGAGGAAGAAGGTACAGGAAAACATTATTTTAATGATTCCTGGTAGTATTTCATGGACAATACCTGCTGAAGGACATCTCCTTCACCACTTCATTAGGCCAAAGCCTGCCTCATCATTAGAGACATCTCATTCAAAAAGAGCAGCCACGAGGGAAATACAGTACAAATACAACCTTTAGTTGCCACTCATAGGGCTGCCTGGAAAGGCTGCTGCTTGCAAACAAGGAGTGACATTTGCTTTTCTCCTCCAACACTTCCACAGCTGCAGTGTGCAATCTGCTGCTGTTTACTTGGTTGTAAGATATTAACTGGCAGCCAGATGTGTATGGTGAAAATAACAAAATTTAAGATGCATACACAGTAACTCCTCAGAACAGTCTTGCAGCTTTGAAACATGCTACACTGCTGAATGCCATATGGACTGCTTTTTCACTGCTTTACAACTTTCTCAAGGGATTATTCTGATAACTGGCATCATGTGGGGATGTGAATCTTTCACATATGTAATACTATCAGGCAATGCATTCTAAGTGTACTACCAGTCATCATAGCTTTTATTACAGCAATCAATATTTTATACCCTTACATGAAGTAATATAACTGCCCTTCCCAATTTACAAACCTTGGGCTGGAAAATGATACATTTCTTTCACAGTACTGACCTACATTATTAATGAAGCTTTAAAGGAGATGTCTGAAAAGAAGAAATAAAATGGGCTTGGGTTCGTGCTACACAAGGCTGTAGCCTTGAAGTGGCAGGTGGTCTTTTGTAGGAAACAGTACCGCCTCTTCTGTCAGTATACCAGAAAAAACATCTTTCCGATCAAGACAGTACCACAATTTAATTAGCTTAAAAATGAATTATTTTGAGAACCTGAATTTTAGAATTCAGAAATAACAATTAATTTGTTGTACCTAAACTGTGTCATGCCCCTCTCCCTTTGTTTTTTTGAGGCACTGAAAATTAGTACATTTAAGATATCTGAAACCTCTTTGCCATCTCCTTAATTTTCAGTCCATCACCACTTCTTTTCCTCTTTTGGCATAGTTTAAATCCTTAGCACTTAGAAGCATATATTGCTTTTCAGCTGGGAATGAGAAAATGGCTTTCCAAATTTCTTGAGAATTACTCAGCCCCCAGCAGACACATTTGGCTTACATGTCTCTTCCTGCAAACCCCAGAGCTCAATTGACACATAAGGCTTCCTGCACATAAGGCTGGGGTCTAAGACACATTCTTTCCACCCTCAAATTCGACACATACTTCTGAAGTTTTGTTGAAGTACCTCACTTCTATTATTCCATTCACATGAGCACGTGCTAAGGATGATGTAAATCATTAAATTTAACAGGGATAACTTTGTGGATGTGGGTTTAAGGTGATGATCTTAAGTTATAAGGAAGGCTTATATCCCATTTTTGTAGAAAAAAATCACTTTCTCAGATGGAGATATTAATGATACATCTGGCAATAATTAAAGATCTGTACGAATACTGGAGGGAGAATGGTAGAACACCCAAGTCATAACCTTGAAATATGTAATTACTTGGGATCCCTGGCCCTCTTGCTCACAGAAACATATCAAATAATCCTGCTTCTACAGACTCGTGGCTCTGTTTCTGAATGGCCAAAATTTTGTACAGTTCACCCAAGTGGGTTGATCAGTGGTTTTAAGACACATTAGAACCCTTCTTTTTGGTCCGTTTGTTCACAAGTCTTATTTGGGGTGCAAACAGGATATACACAACGTAAAAGCATAAGGCAATTACCCGCTGGCTGGCATGCATGAGACACAGCTGGGATTTAGTAAGCTGCTAGGCAAAGTGCTAGCTGTGTGCTGAGAAGCCCAAGAAGGCTCTGGGAGCCAGGCAGGCACTAGTGCCACAGGCAGGGTTGACTCTGGTGGGATGCTCAGCCCCACAGAGAGGTGCCTGCTGCCCACACGCTGGCATTGGTGGCTCAGCCTGGAGACTCCCACCCAGATGTCCTCTGTTTTTTCCCTCAGATTTCTAGGCTGGTGTTTCCATTCTTGAATCCTTGACTCATTGGTGACCCCACCTCAACAACCCTCCTCCTATGTCCAGCCTTACCTTTCATACTGCTGTGGGGATGCTTTCACTCAGTCAGCCCCCACCATGGTGTTGGGGAAGCTCACAGCAGGGATTGCAGAGAGGGAGTTTCACAGGCAGCCAAGGTGTTCCCTGGGACGTGATAGCCTCTGTTGCCCACAGAATAGAAACAAAGGGAGGTATGTCCCTCTTCTTCAGTATTCTTTCACAGCCAGTGAGTGCTTCCCCCATAGCCACCTTGCCCTGGTGGACAAGTCACAGAGGAGGGTGGTCACTCTCAAGCACTAACCTATGCAATTTGCAATTTATCCTTCAGATTGGCAAGTTGCAATTTATCCTTCTCTCTGAGCACAGCTCAAAGGCAGAGGAAAATCTGCCCACACATCATTAAGGTCTGTGAGGTGGACACAACCACATGAACAATGTTAAGGTGAAGACTTCTTCCTCTGCTGTGAATAACAGCATTTTCTCCACAACACAGGGAGCTGTGTGAGCGGAAATGCCAAATGAGTCAGCTTCCTTATAGAATTAGCTGACCAGGAGCCACCCCTGCTTGCGTACACCAGATTTGATCTACCTCCCTATTAAAATTTGGTTCCTGGTGCTTAGCATAAAGAGATTTGCGTAGTTAATATCTTCCTGAGCTCACTCACAGATCTGAAAATATCTTTTTTTTAAATACAGTATACTTGTATTCTAGAAATTCAGTCTTTGGACTAAAGGAACAAGTACCTGAGATACCAGGTAATGAGCTACTGTATTTTAAACAGATGATTTGGGGCTCCTTCTTTCATTCTGGAACACACTAAAGGTGTACATTTGATAACAGCAGAGTTTTTAAGTGATCCTGATTGATGTGGTTCATAACAGAAAGCTTTTGTCAACAGTGAGGTCAAACCCAAAGGAAGAAGGAAATGACAGTGGCTAATCACAAGCCAAAGGACTGGCTTGACCAGACTGGATGCTTTAGAAGAACAAAGTGACCTAGAGTTGATGCGGATTAAATTGAACTTGTGTGGAAGTGTACGCAAGCACAAGATCCATGCAAATTAATCTTGTTCCTTTTGTAATTATACACAAACTGTAACAGCAGGATGACTGTTGCAGAGAATCTGTGAATTTTGCAATGGTCTTTACAGAACAAAAAACCCCAGACACGCATTATTTTGGAATACAGTCTGACCCAGTTTAGGACTTTTCATATGGCAGTGTACTGTACTAAATTAAATTAAGTGGGATGCTGGATCAAAGCCAAGTATTAAGGCAGACTGTTGGCTGAGGGTTCGCGAGAGATACTCCATTCCAGTTTGTCTTCACAAAATGTACAACTGAGCCATTTTAATCTGTGGGGTCAGCTGGACTGCTAGTATCATTAGGAAGATTTATTAAATATGGTAAAATTAAGAAAATATTATACAAAATGTTAAAGATCATCTGTCTTCCTTACTCTGTGTTTCATGTCTTGTTTATGCTGAAATCTTTTCATGTTCGTCGTCTTCTGGGAAAGAAGTAAGCATGAACACAATGCTGCCACCTAAAAGTAGTTTATGTTGCCTTAATAACTAGCTAGAGAAGACAACAGTTATGATTTAACCTTGAAAGGCTAAGTGAGACCGACTTGCTAAGGAGCGTGGTCTGCAACCAATCAAGTGATGAAAGACCACCCTAGTGAAAAGCAATTCAACTCTGAAATCCAGTAGCCTCCTAGAGCCATTTCAGGTGCTAGGGTTAAACTTAAGAAGACTGCAAGCTGTAAATGAATATGAGTTTTGGATCTCAGCCTGTACCACCTTTCCTGGAAGGCAAATAACCTTTGCGTGGCTGTCAAGTTTGAAGGGAAGCAAGACTGTTGTTCTGTAAATCTAACCCCCTGCCTTGGCCATTCCTGGCCCATGGACCTACATGTTCTGCGGGTAAACCTCATTATGACCTTGGCAGCAGTCGTAATAAGCTTACAACTTACCTTTAATTGAGATGCCTTATGCAGATTAGTTGTCAGAAGAAGGCAGATTAAGCTAGAAGACTTCTACGATAGTATTACATCATTTTTTTACTCCAGTAGACTTTTTCAGGGGGAAAAAATTCCCAAACAAACACACAGAAGAATTGAGTAGTAGAGTCAGATATTCTCTAAATACATGACAAGTAAATCTAGACATTTTTCTTTTCAAGTGTGTAGGACAAAAGATAGGTAACAATAGTCTGGGGTTTGGAAGAAAGTTCTTAGTCTGTACTAAATTGTGCAGATCCTTTTGTACATTTAATATCTTACTTTTGTAAGTGTGGAGGGACAGTGCAAAGAAGAGTCCTATTTCAGGTCACTGTAAGTCAATCTCCCCACTCCATATTAACAGCAGTATTTCATGTATGGAAGTAGTATTGTGAAATTTTGTTAGCCAAGTTCTTTTATTATTCCACTTTCAGGCCAGTAAAAATTTACAGTAGTGCTGTGTGGTGCTGCTAGTTTAAGTACGAATTTTTCCAATCTACCATGAAAAATGATGCATGCTAAATAACCACCTTCCAAGAAATAAGGGCACACACTAAGCACAAACATCTCATGCCAAGAATGCTAATAGGCAGCAAAACAGCAGCAGCTGGTTGGCAGTGGGTAACCACATAATTTGGATCAACAAATCCTATGGTGTGCTGTTTCCTTTGTTGCTAAACCCCTAATTTTCAGTGATGATTCTTTTTGAACTGCTTCAAAGACTGCACTAACAATATTATGGTTTTTGTACAAAAAAAAAAAAAAAAAAAGTTAGGTGCAAATACCTTTAACTTTTTATAATAGAAGAATTAAGGGCGTGTTTTTCATAGTTATGAGGTATTTTACAGAGACTAAACAAATTCTATATATGATACTATTAAAAATAGCCAAGCCATCCAGAATGTAAGATAATGTATTCTTTACTAGGTGTCAAAGCTGTTTAGCATTTCATATTTTGAAGCCCTTCTTTCAAAGCAATCTACAGTTAGTTTATTTAAGCAAACAAGATGCAAGGTCACATCCCGAATGCTTTACATCATGATGACCTTAGAAACATGAAGATCAAAGAAAAATATCCTTAGACTAATTTAAGAGTCACTGTGACTCTTATACACCCTGCAAGAGTTTGGACAACAGAGCTTGTGAAGGAAGTTGTTCCAAGTTAAACTAACACAACAGACATAGTTAAGTAAACTGCACATGCATTTGCAAAATCGACACTGAGGATTTCTAGTAACCACTTGCTCTTTCCAGACAGCTTCATACAACCAGAAGATCTGCCTGTATCTTAAAAGTCTTCCCTCAAAAACATTGTCTCAAATCTTAAAATTGCTACTGCAAAAATATAAATAGTAAAAATAACTTAGCCCTAACTGCAGTCTGAGTTGAACTGTAAAGGGATTACTTAATGAGGAATTAACTTGTGGCTTCCCCAGATCAGATTAAAAGTCTATTAGCTGTGTTGGAGGGAGACTCTCACCAAAGACTCTCCTCTTCTGTGTGCTCTCTAATGGCTTTTAGTATAGTTCATCCAAAGTCTTCCTAAGTTTTACATACATTAATGAATATTAAACTTTTTAAGAGAGTTATAATTCAGTTTATTGATATGCAAATGGTACTGTAAGCCTGCAGCACACTGACTTTAACTTGACAGAGAACAAAAATATCCTACTTTCTGAAATACACCCCAGTTCTTACAGGTAGGTGCATTGCTGCAAATGCTATGATGAGAAATGCTTTGAACATTACTAATCAATAATAGGGAAGCAAATTGATTGTAATTAATTCTTTATTAAGTATTTTTATTAATAAGTATTGTTATTTGGGCCATGCATAACAACACTGTAACAATTGTATCTATCACAGCATTACAATAGAAACTATCTGAAACCTTGAATTTTTGCATTTTGTGAACAGTGTTTACTGCTACTCCAGTCTTACTTCAGATTCGAACCAGTTCTCCCTGATAAGTCAGGCTGATAAAGCAATCCACCTCCAAAAACAGTCAGGCAAGATTTTGGCACAAACTACAGTCTTAGCTGTAAGTTACATTACACCAGGGTATGTCACCAGTGAAGACACAATACCAAAATTTGTGCTGCAAACTTGAATTATACCTGGGAAGGGAATAAAGTAATTAATCATCCAGCAATTATTTAGAAGCAAGACAGTAAATAACAGATGTAATTATGGTTTATAATCTTATTTCTTGTTATTACTGGAAAAAGATATAAGAATATGTTCTCTTCCTATACAGAATCAGTCATGCTTATAGTAAGAGCATCATTTAAAACCAGAAACACACTGGATTGCCAATGCATAAAATAAAAACAGTCTATTGTGTGGACAGGCTATGCTAGGTGACCGATCTGTGACAGTTCAAGAAGCTGTCATTCTTTGCTATCCATTCTGCCCATTTATTCTGGACAAATGCCACAGAAACAGAATGGAGTGTGTGCTCAAGCCTCAGCTATTCCATTTTCATCTAAACACCAGACTTCCCACTAAAACAGTTCACAGGGAAAACCAGTATGTGTCTGCCAACACCACTGCAACAATGGCAACGTGTAGCAGAGAAGTATAAACAGTCACATAAACAGTCTGAAGCTGCTACCACTGTGGTAGTTCTTCCATGAACCGTCATCCCTGTGAACACAAATGGAGACTCTGCCTTTCAGAAGGCACGTTAAGAAGTGCCACAAAATGTGTAAGAGGTAACGGCCTTTGCATTTCCAACAATGTGTAAGGTAAGGGCAAACCTTCACTCTTGAATCAAAACTCGGACCCACCCCTGCCAGACTGACATCCTATCTAATAAAACGCATACATCTACTCCAATGCACAAGTGCATTAGAATCTAGTGTAAAAACACATTATTGTTTTAGGAGAGTGCCTATTAAACTGAGCCATTATAAAAGTTATGAATAACTCCTTCTTTGCACACACTAACAGCTGTAGAAGATATAAGAAGAACATACATGCATATTTACTCATGATGAAAACATGGGTTTGTACTACTAAGTCACAATTCTTTTTAAAGGGATGAAGTACATTTCTAGTCTTGCCTGTAGTATGAAAATAGTGTTCCAGGATTAATACAGGTTCATATGAAAACTAAGGGGAAATTTAAGTAAAAATTATTTATGTAAGGTACTGAAGTACAAATCCTCAAGGACGAAAATTCCTCTACAATTCCAATGCAGAGGGCTCCTCTTCAACAGGGTATTAAATAAACTTTCTTATTTACTGTATGTAATTCATGGAACGCCAGGAATGATAATTTTCACTAGAGAGAGAGAGACTTCTAAAGGGACAAGAATGTAAATGTTTCGCTATACCCTTACATCTCAAACCTGCGTGAATATTAATATAAATTTAAGCCTTTAAACAAAAATATAGTAGCATATCCAAGGAATCAAAAACCTTTCCCTAGTATCAGAATCAGGATGATATGGACAGGCATCACCAAACAATGCCGCATTTGAAACAGCAGATCCTGGTGAAAATCCATCTCCTGATTGAGAATCATTGATAACTTACTTTCTTTAATCCTTCTACCAAAGGCACACTTCCCCTCCAAAGTACAGTTTGATTTGTAACAGTAAACATTCACAAAGTTCTCATCAGTTAAAAACCTGTGGTAACTTAGAAGTGTTATTCTTCATGCTCTTAAAGCCCTTGCACATGCAGCAGAAAATGTATGCCACAACTGGGTCACATCAAGTAAAAATAATTTGGGAAAAAAATTTTTCATTGCAAAACATGTCAGTTCTGTAAACAACAGGGTACAACTTCATTTCTCTGTTAGATCTTATTCTAAGCAGAGGCAAGAGGCAATGAGAATTGGTAGATGACAGGAGATGAAGAAGTGTAAATCCCATGCCTGACAGCTTGACTTTAAACATGAAGAATACAGAGTCACAGAATAATTATTCAGGCTGGAAGGAGGTTATAGTCCAATCTCCTGCTCAGAACAGGGTTAACACTGGATTGAAACCAGGCAAAAGATGTTTAAACCAAAATGCACTTTCCCTCTCAGAGCATTTGAATCGGGTATATAGTTAATGTGCCCCCAGTAAAGTGAATGCTTTTTAACTACATGCATATTGAACGAGAAAAATGGAGCAACTGGGTAGCTGAACAGTGTACATATCTAATCAGTTCTGGTAGTCATGCATACTTACAAAACCCAAACCTTCTCATATTAAACCATGCCTATTTAATGGGATTGAATTTTATACAGTGTATTGTTCTTATAAGCACAGGCTGTGTTGATCAGTGCACAAAATTCCTAAACTGAATTCCTAAACTGAAATCACCTAGTACTGTGGCAAAACCATATAATCCTCAGAAGCAAGAAACAAGTGCAACAATTCATACATTGCTTTTTCATTTTTAATTTAGTAATTATCGAATGGTTCCAGAGCAGGCACTACATTACCTCAAACACAATTGAGTATCTTTGAAATAATGTGAAAAATAACCTCTTCAGCTCAGTATACAGACACGCATATACACACACATACACAAATTAATTTAGAAAATCTGTACATATGTATTTTTCAGGAAGCAACTCAAAGAACCGTACCACAAAAGAATTTCTGTACTCTGACACACCATAAATTATAATTAATTTTTCTGAAGACAGGATTTAAGGACACAAAATGCCACGTGGTGATATTTAGTAGAAAATGAACTGGTAAATAAGTTTATCTATTCAGTGCTAAAAGAAAACACAGAAGTCCTTAAATAAAGAAAATGACAATTTATCAGAAATATTTATTGTCTTTGAGCTAGGCACGCCCCAGGTATCTGTGTTTCCTTAAGTATATCCCCATGGTAGACAACAGCAAGAAAGTACTTGACTACAAAAGCCAGGATACTTAACTTCCTATTACCGGCTGCAAAGCTGGTTCAAGAAAGGAGTATCCTTGTTGAATCTGAGTCTGAAAGTCCATCTTCTTGATTAGTTGCCTCATAATCACCCACATTATCAGCTAATTCAGCATCTTGATCATCATTACTCTCTGCGCTGTAATCAACTTCTTCAAGGAAGCGAGGTTCATCTTCATCCAAAACATATGTAGTGGGGCTAGAATGAACAAGAAGTTGCATGAATCATGTTAAAAGTTTTACTTGGAACATAGATTCAGAACAGGCCCAGTCCATATCCTGATATACAATAATCAAAAAACTACTGCAGATAAGGGGCAGCTTACCTGAAATAGTATTCATTTTTTAATTGCACGTAAACCAACTGGGAGCCAAAACCAAGTTTGTAAAACCCTGAACTAGTCAGTCATACACAATCATTATCCAAACGTGCCACGACAAATTAGCTACACATTACAGACCTACGCTAACGGCCTGTAAAGACTTCATATAATTATAGCAGGATCAGAAGTTGTTGTAGAAGGATACAACTACATAAAGAAACAGCAGTTGCTAAAAGATATAAGAAAACCCCTAAAAACCAGGTAAGAATCTAAAAATTCATTTGGGAAATGTCTGTATTTTATTAAAACACATTTTACTGAAAAGCATTGTGAGCAATTACACTGTACATATCAGAGATCACAAAATAAGGAGTTACATTTATGCCTACAACTAAGATTAAGTTCCCGTATGAATCACTTAAATCAAGTCCTCACACACTTGCACACAGCAAAGACTTGAAGTTTTTATGTTAAGCCTTGCAACTCAGAGGCAGTAGGTTTAAGGAACAGACCTACTGCCCAAAGAATGGTCTATGCCCTTAACTAGTGATAAGAGGACTAACACCTTCAGTGTTACTGGAGAAAGGTTAAAATACAACTCTCTGATCCTCTCACGTCCTTAACACAGAGGAGATGAAAAAAGTATAAAAGAAGAAGGAAAAAAAGGCATTTTCCAGATCCAGTTTTCTAACCTCTCTTGGGACATAAGAAGCTAACTGCTTAAAAGCACTAAGTGTTCCTAAATACTTCATAAGTAATTTTATATTCACATTAAGTCCTAAAAACATTTTTGTAATGGATTTTACCTAATAATTGAATCATACAGAACTCACAGAAAACAGTGAGAATGTTCTTATTGAGAAAGATCACAGGGTACTTGTAGAAATGTTTGCATTTTAATTCTGATGAGTTTTGTCTTAAGGCATACAACAGCTTAGCTTGGCTGTGGCTTTATAATTAAAAGAATTAATCACTGCTTCTTTTAGGAGCTTAAGTGGACCACCTGAAATCTGCAGTGTAATCTCTTTTCAATATAAATAAATTTCACAGTATTCTTCCTCTACCTGTAGCCTCAGTGACATGCTATACTGTCATGTTTTGTGTTGTTAACAGTTAATTCAAATACTAGGAGAAGAAAAATTAAGAATAATTGTTAGTACTAGCTTGGGGGGGGGGAACGGACCAAAAATAAAACACACACACACACACACACACAAAAAAAAAACCCAAACAAAAACCAACCAACCAAACAAACAAACACCCCCAAAAAACAAAAAAAAACCCCACAAACTACAAAAAAACAAACAGGACAGGAAACCTAAAATAGTAAGAAAATAAATTATCAAAAATTCAATTCAGTCATGGTCTCTGTATTTACATTTAAAACAATCTGTATCGTGGCTCACTAAACAAGCTCTTACTCATTAAGCCATGCAATAAGGAATGCTCCACAAAACTAAATGCTGGTAAAAGATTATTTAAGCTGTAACTAGGGCAACAACCCACTATGTTGGTTAATGAACTGGTGTTTAAAACAAATTTGTTTCCATTTAGGAGAGACAAAGAGTGAGGAAAATAACCAGTATCTTTGCTAAGATGCTAATTTCATTTTAGAGGTGGGGAACCCAACATACCATAAGGATACATGCTTTGCATGAAGAACCTGCAGTAGAACCAGCAAAGGAATACAATTTTCCTGTGCTTCCATCCCACGACACTTTCTGCCCTAGGGAGTCACTATCTACCCACACTTCTTCTAAGGGAAAAAAAATGGGGGGGGGGAAAAAAATTTAAATGTTTAATTTCAGAATCACAGAATGGTTTGGGTTGGAAGGGACCTCAAACATCATCTAGTTCCAAGACCCCTTTAGGTACTGGAAGGCTGCCCTAAGGTCTCCCCGGAGCCTTCTCTTCTCCACGCTCAACCAGCCCAGCTCTCTCAGCCTGTCTCCGTAGCAGAGGTGCTCCAGCCCTTGCAGCATCGCTGTGGCCTCCTCTGGACTTTCTCCAATAGGTCCATGTCTTTCTCATGATGGGGCCCCAGAGATGGACACAGGACTGCAGATGGGGCCTCACCAAAGCTGAGTAGAGGAGGTGAATCCCCTCCCTCAACCTGCTGGTCACAATCCAGCACTGCACACTTCCTACAAGCAAGGAGCCCAATTCCCACTATCCCAGTGAGATTTAAAGATCAAAAGGAAAGGAACTTCACCAAATGTATCACATCCCAACAAGTCCATATTTTTTTTGCAACTTCTGGTTCTAATCAGTTAACACAGATACTGATTTGTTTGCTATTGCACGCAAGGAATCCACACGGCAATTGCAGGACAGACTATGTAATTCAATTCACAGGAAATTGAGCCATTAAATCTGAATGTTGGCCCAATATTAACTAATAATTTTGAATGCTGAAACAGAAAACTACAATGAGCTATGTCAATAACAAATATTTTTTTAACCACTGACAATGGGATGTTAAAGCATTACAGTAGGCACTTATAAAAATTTATGTTAGTGAGGTATAATATAGAAAAACTCTTAAAAAAATTATATCCACTCTTTAATAAGTGTCATTATTTGGAAATTAAACTCACATAATTGATCCAGTTAAAAAAAGCAACCAACAAAACCTGTTTTAAAGAAAAAACACAGAACAGGACACACAAGCAAACCACATAGTTCACCTATTTGAAGTGGCTTGTGAAACCATATAATAGGTTCTATTTTATAGTCTTGAAAAACACATTGGTATATGTATTCAATATATATATATTTACATTTGTATAAATTTATTTTACTTATTCACGTACGTGTAAGAATGTAGGCATGCCCTGACTTCTAGCAATTCAGCCACTGTGCACATTCTCAGTCAGTGTGTCAGATGTAACACATTTTAGACATTTGCTCTGTGATGTGTATATTCAAAGCTCTCATCTGAAACTGAGGGTTGATTTTCACAGACATTTCCCATTTAATTAAAAAAAAAACCAAAACAAAAAGCCAAGAAATTACTTCTTATATTCAAGAAAAGTACCTCTGGAATATATGAACAGATCTTATTTTCAAAGCTACGTAAACCTTTAACACAAAAACTGGCTCTGAAATCTGCCTCATAATAGTCCTAGCTTTCTACTACTATCCAGGACAATACACCACAACTCCTCAATCATTTATTCCTGAAAACAAATATTGTTATTATATATATTAAATTTAGTTTTTTCACTTTCCCTTTCTTGATTCTTAATTCCTTACAAAATGGTACTTTCTACAGTCAAAGGAAAAACCTGTGTTGCATACCATTCACATATATTTGCTTTCTCATAGCATGTTATCTTCTGACGTAGCAAACGTTAACCATGGATATTTAACTTTTCAGCAACCTTTATTCTAAAGGTTAGCATGAATCTGTAAAGTGGAATTATTACTCCACTGTTTTACTGAGTCTGGGTCATAAGAAATGTAGAAATCAAAACACCTGAAAATATTTCTTGCCGCTTAATCAAATTCTTTATTCGCCTCCCTGCCGCTCTCCACCCTCAGCATATCTTGCGACAATATATTTTTAGCTGTCATCATGCTGATTCTATGGGTTTTAATTTCCTAACTTTTCCCTTGGGCTGTTTCTAATTAACTTGCTCAATAATCCCTCTTCCTCTACTGCTAAACCTCCTGCTTTTCCTTTTAAAAGGAAACCATTATTTTTCTCCGGTTAGCAGAGGTTGTTTATCACACACCTACAGTTCTGTAATGTAAGGGATGACATAATCTCTGTATTTTCTTTGGAGTCATGGCAGTTAAAAGAGAATACTATATGAAAACCTGAAGATTTGCAGATTCTATTCAAACAATATTTTATTGGTAAAAAGATGAACTTCTAGATACCTGATACAATACTGTGGTCTTCATGTTTATTAAGAACTTTAAGAATACCCCTTTCATTTTAAAAAAGAGTATTTGCTACATCACCTGCCATTGAATATATAAATTTAGGCATGACTGTAAATTTTTTCAAAAGCGTCTTTTCTTACTTTTTATGAGAATACCTATGTTTTTTCTTATTTACATCAATCCTCCAAACATATTAAAAAATAAACCTCTTAGGTTTTTTTCAAACTAAAATTGTATTTGTCCCTTAAAAGATATACTTGGATTTTTCATTATCTGTAGCATTTGACACTGTCCCGGACAACATCCTTGTCTCTAAACTGGAGACACAATTACAGGCTGTGCAGAGACCAGATTGAGAGCAGCCGTAAGGAGAGGGACTTGGGGGTGTTGGTTGACGAGAAGCTCAACATGAGCCAGCTATAGTGTCCGCTCGCAGCCCAGAAAGCCAACTGTATGCAACTTCCTTGATAGTTTGTGCTCAATGCCCCTTAGCCTGTTACCAGACAATGCTGGAAAGAGCCTGGTTTTGTATTCTTTACAACATTCTGTATTCTTTACCTCCCTCAAGTATTTGCACACTTTGATAAGATGCCCCCTGACCCTTCTCTTCTCCAGATTAATAGTCCGTGCTCTCTGAGCCTTTCCCCCTGGGGGGGATGTTTCAGACTCTTAATCATTTTAGGGGCCCCTCCCTGGACTCTATGCAGTATGGCCACATCTCTCCTGTACCTCTTGTACAGGGGAACCAAAAACTGGACACAGCACTTCAGGTGTGGCCTCACCCCCAGTGCTGAGGAGAAGAATCACATCCCTCAAACTGCTGGCTACACTCCTAATGAAGCCCAGGATACCACTAGGCTTACTAAAGTCAAGGCAGGCAATTTCCACTTCATTCCCCACATCTACCAAGCCGTTCATTTCATTGCAGAAGGTTATCAGGAAGCATGACTTCCCTTAGCGAATCTATGTTGACTACTCACAATCTCCTCCTTCTTCATGTGGCTGGAGAAGCTTTCCAGGATTAGCTGTTTCAACACCTTACCAGGGATCAAACTGAGGCCAACCAGCCTCTAGTTCCCTGGGTCCTTCTTGCTCTTCTTGAATATAGGAATGACATTTGCTTTCCTCCAGTCTGCAGGCACCTGTCCCAATCACCATGATCATTCACAGATGACAGACGGTGGCCTCACACTGACATCAGAGCACTTCCTTAGCACTCCTGGGTGCATCTCATCAGGACCTATAAATTTAAGTCAGTCCAGTTTGCTTAAGTATTCTCCAACCTGTTCCTCTTCCATCATGTCCAGGGTTCAGCTGTAAGAGTTATTTTTCTCTCTTAGTAGCTGGTGCTACACACCAGGGGTAAGTCTTCCCTGTTCCAGACTTTCCCCAGTCTCTGAGTCCTTAGATTACTGAAAGTTGGTCTTGCCTGTAAAGACTAAGGTGAAAACGGCATTCAGTACCTCAGCCTTTTCTATGTCCTGTGTCAGCAGGGCTCCTACCCCATTCAGCAGTGGGCTCACCTTTTCCTTAGCCCTCCTGTTCCTACTTAGATACTTATAGAAACCCTGCTTGTTGCTTTTGATATCCCATATGAGATTCAACTCCAGGTGGACTTTATCTTTCCTAACCATGTCTCTGCATACTCAGACAGTGCCTCTATCTTCCTCCCAGGTCACCTGTCTCTGCTTCCACCTTCTAGGCACTTCCTTGACATATTTAAGTTCAGCCAAGAGCTCCTCCTTCACCCTTGCAGGTTTCCTGGCATTTTTGCTTAAGCTCCTGCTCATGGGGATAGACTGCTCTTGGCCTTGCAGGATATGGTCCTTGAATATCGCTTGCAGGATGTAGTCCTTGACTATCCACCAGTTTTCTTGGGCCCCACTTCCAGGGCCTTATTCCATGGGACTTTTCCAAGCAGATGCCTGAAGAGACCAAAATGTGCTCTCCTCAAGTCCAAGGTTGTGATCTTTCCCCTGCTCCCTCCTCTTGAGAACATGAACCTGAACTCCATCAGCCAAGACTGCCTTCTGTGTTCACTTCCCAACCAGCACATCCTTGTTTGTGAGTACCAGATGCAGCAAAGCATCTCTTCTTGTGGGTTCTTGTGTCACTTCGGTCCAGAAATTGTCATAAATATCATCGATCCAGGAAAGTCCTGGATTGCTTATGGTCTGCTGTGATTTTCTTCCAGCTGATGTTGTGATAGTTGAAGTCCTCCAAGGGGACAAGGCCTTGCAAACCAGAGGCTGCTTCTAGCTCTCCACAGAAGGCCTGATCTATTTTTCATATTTTTATACTATTCTTAATCTCCTGTAGGGACTCTGCAGCTTCCCCAGATGATTACTTCTGAACTTCATTTTTGCTTGCCATACAGAATTTTTACCTGAATTCTAGACTGACCTTTCCTTGTAATTTAAGGCCATTAATCCTGGTCCTGTTCACTCTAGAGAGAACAGAATCTTTGCATCTGTCTTCTTGTACTTGAAGGCAGCTATCAAGTTTTTTCCTCCTTCTCCATCGCCTAGTTTTCCTTTTTTTCTTTTTTTTTTTTTTCCTCCTGATAAGGGTCTTGTGAGAAAAACTGTAATCAAAACTATTGATTTTATCTGCCATAGTAGGACTTCTATCATAAAGATGGAATTTCATCTGGCGATTTCTCTCAAAAGCTTTACAGTATAAAACATTGCCCCTTGCTCTTCACCTTTATTTCAAGGAATCTATCTACCTGAGGTGCATCGTACAACTTTTTTTAAACATCTGTACACTTCCTTAGCAGTTACATTCTTCACTTCTGAAGTTTTGGTCTCTTTTGTCAACACTTACATCTCAACCCAAAGAACAACTGAAATTTCTGTCAGACAGTAAGCCTCTCATATCTATAAGAATTGCAAACAGGTCACCTTCAGACAACACATATTCAGAATCCCTGGCAACATATATAAAGCAATACATACGAAATTATTTTTTTTTCCTCCTTAGGCTGATCCTTGTCCATGAGACAAAACTGACTGTATCTATGTTTTCGTATTCAAGGACTTTAGGACAAGAGAGCTGCCTTCCACAGTTACCTGATGATCAACTATCCTAGCCCCTGGCATAACTGGGTGGAATCAGATTTTCAGTGTTAATCTCTCTGTAGTGTTGCTCATTAAACTAGTATGCTACCAAAATGGACAAGCAGAAGACTAGTTTCTAGAGCAAAGCAGGTAATTACATTAATTCATTCTAATGGACAACTTTTCAACCAGCGTAAGGAATAAAAGAAAAAGAGTTAAAGACCATTCACAGCTGAACCCCTCCACCCCCCTTTTTTTTAAAACTAGCTACAGAGGTAGTAGAAGAGAAGGGAGTCCAGGAGACCTGGTCAATAACCAAGCACCACTTCCTCCAAGCTCAAGACCAGTGTATCCCCATGATGAAATCAGGCAAAGGGGGCAGGAAACCTGCATGGAGGAGCAGAAAGCTCCTAGTAAATCTTAAGCTCAAGAAAGAAATGTATGGGATGTGGAAAAAGGGACAAACCAAGTGGAAGGACTATAGGAACACCATCAGGGTGTGCAGAGTTGTGATAAGGAAGGCCAGGGCCCACTTGGAATTGAGCCTGGCAAAGGACATCAAGGACAAGGAGGGCTTCTACAAGTATATCAGCTGCACAAGGAAGATTAGGGAAAATGTGGAGTCCTGGTAACAGAGCACACAGAGAAGGCGGAATTACTGAATGCCTTCTTTGCCTCAGTCTTTACTGCTGAGGATGGCTCTCAGGAGTTCCAGAGCTCAGAGGTAAGAGAAGAAGGCTGGAGAAAGGAACACATCCCCCTGGTCATAGAGGGCTGTGTTAGAGATCAGCCAGGCAGACTTAAGCTCCAGTCTTCCTCAGTTCTTCACATTCCAATAACAAAGTGCAATTTTTCCTTGGGGGGAAAAAAAAAATTAGAGTAGTAAATATAATAAATGTGTGTTACCTTGTCACTTTACAGCTTGACTCCATCAGCTCATTTTCAATATCCAACAGACTAGAAGGCAGACTGTATTCCAAAGGTGAGGACATTCTTTTTAAACGCAGTAAGCCAACACAGAACTTTGCTCCCATCTCCTCCAGTTCTCTTGTCCCTATCTGCAATCCCTAATTTAAAAATAAGATTTAAAAATACAAAATAGGTATATACAGATGGACCCACACATACTGCAGAATTACTACTTAAAACACGTACTGTTATTTTATTTAATACACTTTCTTGCTCTAAAGACAGAACAAATAAGAACTGTAAATGCTTTGCAAAAGTATGAGAGAAAACTCAGACAACAACTGCAGGATTCCTCTAAGGCTGAACAGACATTTCTGGACACATCCACATTTCTTTGGAGCTTCCTAGTCTACACATCAATATTAACATGATTTTACCCATTGGCATTGGAAGAGAGACTGAGATAATGTGCAAGTTTAAAAGTATAAATTATAAAAACCTGAGACAAAGTTTATAAAAAGGAATTTCAAATACAAGATTGTTCAACAGAGGCTCCATCAGAATGAAGATGATGAGTGAATTCATACTGTAGCTGTGATCAAGTCCATCGCTAAGTTTGACACAAATAAGACTATTTAAGGCAACAAAGTTACTCTTGACACAAACATCTCTTCCCCTCCTGTAAGGCAGAGGCTACATGTGTTAATTCTGGAAGTGTTTATTCACATATTTAGTAATTAAAAACAACAAACATGAAGTATCAAAAGCCATAGCTGTTTTCTAACTTGAATGATATACCAAGGCATTTTCCTCTCCAAAGAATATTTAGGAGATAGAACTTACTTACATAATATTCTCCAAGTTTCCATATGTGATAAAGCCTCCCTTCAGATAAATCTACACTTCTAATTTATCAGCAGTACAGTATGTAGGGACAGATCCTCTGACCTCAACTAGTATTATGAAAAGAGAATGATATTCTAAATTGACGCTCAACAATTATGGAATTGGCTAGTACTGACTGTGTATATACTAAAACTCAACGTCACAATCCAACTCAATCTTCCCCTTTGCAACTTCTGTATCTCAGAAAAATTTGAAAAAAAATTTAGTTTACATCTTCTAAGCCTCTTAAGGTAAAGGGTAGCTAAAAAGGAGCTTTGACAAAACAAGCAGGAAAGCAGAAGAACCAGTAACTGGTAGTGATCTAAGTCATCAAGCAGGAAAATACACAAAGCAAAAAGAATGGAGTAGGATTTGATTTTCTTTTTTTTTTTTTTTTTTTAACTAAAAGCTAAAAAACACACACACAAGCTGCCACACTGACACTGTATTTTATAATGTAAGGTTTAAAGGAAAGTGTTAGGTTGTTCCGGAAATGGTACAGTCTACACATTCTTCATGTAGTTCTGTTTTGCACAGTTAAAAACCAGGAAAGTTTGATTTTATTTCTCTTGTGAGTTCCTTTTTTCCTTAGTAGTCTTCATAAGCAAAGTGTTTTTCAGCAACAGGAATGCTAAAGCTATATCCACTATATTAAACAGGGCCATCCTGCAGCCAAAATGGTACAGAAACCTGCTAGCAGTGAACAAGAGTTGGATATTTGAGTATTATTGTTAACAGTAATACTACTTACCTCTTTTATAATGCTTTTGTGCTGTAGGTTTCAAAGCACTTTATTAATAAAGGAAGAATTATCCTCACTTTACTGATGGAGAAATGGAGGCAGAGAGGGTTGAAGCGATTTGCACAGTGTCTCACAGCATGTCACTGACCCCGCTGGGAACAGAAATCAGTTCTCCTCACTCTCAGTGCAGTACCTTATCCACAGAAGCCAATTTTATGTTTTTGTTTTGTATTTGTTTGCACGTCAGAAACATTCGAAGACCCCAATCATAGCTGGGGCTCCACTATGCTAATCACATGAAGACACAGTCCCTGGCCCAAAAAGATTAAAATAACATTAAGGACAAGAGGCAACAAATATGCAGAAGAGGAAGAAGGGTAACAGTAATCTCACTGTTACACAGATAACTAATGTGCACAAGTTGATGGTTCAGAAACTTTCCAATCATTTACTTCATCTGCTGCTGAAGAAGTTATCATTAGTTGCCAGATTCTTTATAGACAATGTAATAGAAGTGTATCTAAGTCGAAAATGGACAAGAGTACAGTATGAAAGTGCAAAGACAATTGTTAGAAAGATAAATAGCGTGTGCATGTTCCGTGGCTGCTATTTTCAGCACAGCAGAAAGAGGATATAACTAATGGGAGACCTAAATGCTCCAGCTGGAGGTGGATAACTGTGAAACTTCTGAACAGTAAAAGTTTGAAATTGCTATACTGAAAGGCCTACATACTTGCGGTAAAAGCCCATGCCAAAACAGATCTGTTTCTGTTTTTTCTTTAAATCATAATGGAGAATGTAATGCCACACAGCTGAGGAATACCAAATTTGTTAATCCATTGTTATTCTTCCATCAGCCAAATCTCTTTATTTCCATGAAACAACAGACCCAAATTCTATTTCAGGAAATAATAATAAACATTTGCCCTAAGGGACCTGAGGTGAAGTTCATTTTCACTGAAGCCTTCATTAGACTCCTCTTCTTGATCTTCCAATCACCTTCAACTGCAGTTTCAGTACCTTTAACTGTGGCCTCTTAAGTCCCTTAAGTGTCACAAGCAGCATTGTTTAGAAGCACAAAGCATATGTAAGTAACTGCCCTTTTTTTTTTTTTTTTCAACATGCACCGAATTTCATTCGTTTTTCTTTATATTTTATACAACTGTCTTTTTTCTAGACTAACATTTTAGATGTCTGGTTGAAGTCTTCCTTACTGAGCACATCATGAAAACACATGAATAGAGTGTCTTGGGATGAACTTTGCTACCTGAAAGCAAAGATGCAAAACAAAGGCAGAACAGACTGCAACCTCAAATTGAGAAGAAAATTCCTGTCATATTACTTCATAAATTGATAACAGCCATACAAAGATTTGGCAAAGTCAGTTGGACAGTAAAACATCATCTTGTTGTTCTGCTTTCTTATTCAGCACAGGCCACAAAGATATGGTAATTTCTGAGAATTGAAAATCTAGAGACTGAAGCAGCATAGTAACGGACAAAGTCTGTTGACTGAATCATTGTCTCCTCAAGTCTTCCCTCCATGTGCGTCATATAATTGCACATAATCTTTTCAATTAACTTAATTAAGCAATGTTCCCATTGATTTCAGTTCTCAGGTTGTTTGAATTATTGAAGAAATTGTTCTTTTGTCTGGCATCTTAATTATCCTCCATAGGACATCTTGGTGCATCTTTTCATCTGAATGCTTGCTTTTCAATATCTTGAATTGCAGATGACTAACCGGTATTTGCCGCACTAATTTTCAATGCACTACAAAGACCCCATGCAAGCACTTGAAACGAGACTGCTTTTAGAAGTAAAATAAAAGAATAAAAATTGATGTTCTGATATCATCCAGCTTTGGCAAAGACTCAGCATTTCTTTCACATAGAATGGTATCGTTGAGTACTCCCCTTTGTGATATGAACAAAATTCATGATGATGCAAACCAGAAGAAGACAGGGAAAGTGCTTCAGATCTTTACATAAAACACATAGTCCAGTCCCTCAAATCTGAACTGTCATATCCGCTGGGGTGGGAAGCAGGAGGGGAGGGAATTGCTACAGCTTAACTCTTATCTGTGTTCTGAAATAACGTGTTATGAAATATGTCATCTAATTTATACCACAAGTTTATACAGAGTTGCTGGCTCCACACCCTCCAAAAAAAAAAAAAAAAACCAAAAAAAAAAACCAAAAGAGTGCACCTTTTCATCTCTTTGACCTTCCCACTGGAGAAATGTTGCTCTTTTCTTGTTCTGCCTACTCATCTTGGCCTTTTAGATACACTTTCTTAATAAGTCTGAGCTTCATCACAATGAAGAAAAAATGAAGAATTTTCCGGTACGTTCAGAGGATGACTAAGAACTCACAAATTGTTTTATTCAAAATAAAATGAACAACAGAACCAAAATCTGATGTCAACAGCTAGTTTATGTTATACAGAAGAATGTTCTTCCCTTTTAAGTAAGCAATTTTTCCACAGAATTCAGCCATTCTTCCCTCCCTTACTGAGGAAGGGCTTTGCAGGCTAAGCATCTTAAAAGTTTGTCCACAAAGCATCCTCAATTCACCTTTCTGAAAAACTTTCTGTAGCAACACTTCTAAAGCCATGAAGGTTCATGTTTAAGAATATTCTGGAAGTTTCAATGAGCAAGTTGGCGAGTCATCGTTTTTAAAGCTCCATAATGATGTCATCTGAGGAATAATGGCATATTCTGACAAAAGCAGGAATGCTTCTGTTGTTAATTGACAAAATTAACTCATTTAGTAATTACAGACCTACTGAAATTCCTGCCAAAATACCTGTCTTCCTTCTGTCCAGGGAGTTAAGCATGGGTACTTGAGCATATATTAATACATTAAATGCACCTTGTTCCAACTATTTGGGGGTTTTTTTTGTTCCTGCTTTGCTCCCCACCCTTTCTTGATCCCAGCCTTCTGACCCTCTTTTTGCAATGCACCTTATTTGACAATGTGGTCATTTGCTTCACTAGCATTCCTAAACTATTTTTCAGCAGAGCAAACTGTGACTTCTTCCACAAATGTTAATTTTAAAAACTTGCTTCAATTTGTATCCAGTGACAGAAGTTGAAGATCAAATGTTAGGGTGGTGGTTCTCCTTTTTTCCCCTACAAATACTTTCTTTGAAGTAACTTTTCTACTAGCAACAAACTATAAGTGGGGTCACCTTTTGTTTTCAAATATTCAGCTCTGTTAGCACTTTTTAAGGAGATAAATTGAAAACAAGTTTTAAGTCAAGAAGTCAAACAACTATGATGAGTTCAAATATGCGTAATTTGTGGGTAACCTGGTATGAAAGTGTTTTGATTTATAAGCCTGTTTCTGCAGCTACACAGGAAAATTCTGCAAGGGACACTACTAAATATCTGCTGAAGAACCATGAACAGCCACTTGCCACATGTAAAGGAAATCTTTATTCTAGTATTGGCATTTATTACTAATCAACTTAATAATCTATTGGAAAGAACTGTTCAGATTTTTTTAACTACATGCATACTTATGTGTTACAAGCAATAATTAATATTAATCTTGTTAAAACAGCCAATAAGCACAACATATGGGGGCGAGGGTGGTTATGTGACAGATGAGGACTATTATGCAACCTGTAATATTATAAACTATGTCATTTCATTCTAACATTAGTGTACACAGATCTTAGAAGCGCTTTAGAAGCTTAAAGCAAGCAAGCAGGGTTACAGAACAAAATATCAATCCAAATGAAAGAAATTATAAAGAAAGACCAATTTAACTGATATATTTTCTTACCTTATATTTGCCCTGGTCACATCCACATAAAGTGCTCTCCATTGTATAGCTCCTTTGTACTCCTATCTCTCTCCAGACAACAACTCGTGCTGTTGATTCCTTGGACTTTTCCACTACAAAGCTGCAGCTGCCCATGCAGAAAGCTGGGGCAGTTTGACTCAGGATCTTGGGGAGTACCTGCAGGACAGCAATTTGAAATATACAGTGATTCTTTTATTCCATTTATAAAAGCAGGGGTGAGGGGAATATGCAAATCACAAATTGTTATCAGAAAATTTTGCTGCAATTTGAATTAAGAAAACAAGAATTAAAACATTTCTCCATCTGGAGTTTTCAAAACCCAGTGTGTTCAAGTGACAACAGGTCTGCGACTTCCCGCTTATTAAAATGATCTTTTTCAGACTCAGTCATTGAAATTTAGTGTTAGTCATGTGGGTAAGAATCAGGATATAAAACAATTCTTCAGGTGATAACCATCTCCTTCCAATTCACCAAGCTTTTTTCAAATTAAGTGTACTTCATATCCCATATAATTAATTAAAGTCAGTTTTAGACTGTTTCAACAATCCAATTTGCAGACCCAAGACAGGCAATATTTTATTAATACATAAAATTAATTCACATTTAGCAAAGGACTAGGTGCATATTTAACTTCAAGAATGTGAATCAAAGTGCAGTGTTACAAATGCAGCTTTGGAAAAATAAAAGAAACAGTTATGCAAACGTATGTATGTGTGTAATGCCAGATTATTTCATTCTTTCCAGCTCTTATTTGTATCAGTTGACACAAAACACATGGCCACTTTGAATTTACTAGTTCAGTACCATACTATCAGCATAAGCTTGCCCAAACATTTCAATCTGCCTTTCTGAAATCCAAAGGCTTTTTCCCAGAACTCTTATTGACTATTGTCTTTTGTGTGCTATGGTAGTGCAGGCTGAAGGGTTGAGCAGCAGAATGGCAACAGACTCAGCATCACGGAAATCACACAAGAAAACTGAAGAGAAATAGAATTTAAGTTTTAACGTGTATTTTCACACTTTTCAAGCTTAACTTCGGATCTTCCCAAAAAAACCCATGGGATTTGGACGCATTAGGTTTTATAATTGGGACGCACAGGTTTACAATTGCCACAAGGCGGCAGTGGAGTTCTACGGGACAGAAGAAACCATTAACACATTCTTTAAATTTTGGAATTTTTTGAAGCTTATACAATGCAGTGGATGTTGCTTGTGCAAGTTTATTATGTATATGTATTATGGGTACATGCCTTAATTACACATATTCATAAGAGGAACCTTCCCTATTTCCATACACAAAATTAAGTCTTTCTCAGAGCAATCCAGTATTTTTATTTTCTTGTTGCTAGTATATTGTTTGCCATGCATAAATGATTATTTTCTCATCCAGTAGTTATAAATGCACAGAAACATTTTCCATATATTTACTATAATGGTAACACTGAACATAAAAAAAAAAAGCACATATTGGTACAAAGACCCCCCAAAATGAAGCACTCTATTAATATTAAATCCCTAGTTGTGGTAGTATACAATGTTTAAAGCTCTCAAAATACTTCCAAGTACACTTATGGGCTAAAAAGAGATCATTCTAAGTAAGTCTGCTTATGCTATAAAGTCACTACGTGCACACAATAATATTGGGAAGTTATTTGAAAAGCATATTCCAAATTCATGCCAAGTGAAAAAAGATACAAATGTCAAACTTACCCTGTAACCAGGGTCTTCCATCAGGTCACAAGCAGCAGCATTAACATTAGTGTGCCACATTGTCTCTTTGATACTGCAGCCATACATAAATACATTCTTCTTTCGAGAGTGACCATGATAATCACAATAGACCTACAATAAATCATTCATCAAAATAAAGCCAAGGCATATGGAATCAGTATTTTATAAAAGTAACAGAAGAACAAATAAAAAAATTTATTTATACTGTAACACAGCTTCTTATATAATTAACCGTGCATTAGGACAAAAACCATAGGATTCATTGAAAGAAGGTTTAACCTTCTATCCTAGCAAAGGAAACAGACTTAGATCTAAAGGTTTGCAGAAGACCAGGTCTCCAAGACAAATTTGAGTGTCACACAGCTTACAAGACTACATTAAAATGTTTAGTTTACAGACTAGCTACATAAACAAGGTTAAAAAGATTCAGAATTGCTTACACACACATACTCACCAAAGGTAAACGTTTTATAGCAGCCAGATATTGAAGTAACCCTTTAGCATGGTAAATAGTGGGATGCAGATCTGGATTTGGATTTTGCCACTGTCTGTTTAAATCTTCTCCACTTAAAGAGCAACGGTGGCTATTGGGGGGGGGTGGAAAAACGCATGATGTAGTCTGTATTATCATACTTTTAAATAAGCCCCCCCCCCACCTCAAGTTTTCCTTGTCACAACTGCTTCTTTGGAAGGAGTCTGGTAAGAAACAAACCAGTTTTTCTAACATGCCAAATAATGCAAGTGTTTGGGGTTTTTTTAAGTTATGTTAAAAAAAAACCTAAAAATAAATTAGAAGTAGCTTCTCATATGAAGTCAGTTGTAATGTTTCTTGTAATGACTTGCTGTTGAAACTATAGACTTGTGATTCTATTCAAATGCCAGTTCAAAATCAGTAATTTCAAATATATGGTATCTTTACAGTTCTGGTGTTTTGACTTCTCTAATAAAAACACTAATGTCAATCAGAAATCTAAGACTTGAAACATGAAGTTGTTAAAAGACAAGTAGTTGTGAGAAAAACAAACAAACAAAAAAAAAAAACCCACAACAAAAAAACCCAACCCCCCAACCAAACAAAAAAGCCAGCAAACAAATAAACATAATCTCTTTATTCAGTCAACTATCAGCAAGAAATTTTAAAGTTGCAGAAATTCATGTTCAGGCAGTCATCTTCAGTACGTTCGTCTTAAGATTGTGTGTGCTGGAAGAGATTTAATTGTCCCTGTATTAAAAACTTTCACTTGCATTCTGAATGATTTAATTCCAGGTGTTATGTTATATACACATTTTTACATATATAAAGACATGGTTCTACTAAAATCTATAATTGGTTTGATTTTTATTATTTATTTTATTTTGTTTATAAAATATTTTAAAAGGCTATCCATAACTAGGTGAGAAGGAACTCACACTGGTATCAAAGGTTCTGAAATATCCCTTGAGTTCATTAAGAAAGGTCAAAGAACTACTATTAATAACTTTACATCAGGATACTCTTACCCTTTCTCTTGTACACCTATTCACTTTCCCGCTTTTAATAACATTTGACAACAGCTATTTCCATAACAGCCTTCTAAATACTATAATTTTAAAAAGAGAAAAATTACATTAAAAGCTTTCTCAGATACAAGAACTATTCTTTTTCATGAGAATATGAACTTGTTTTGCTTTTACTAAAAGCAGCTGTGCTCTCATGTAACATTCTACACATATCAAAGATTGTAATTCAGACAATTAAAATGCCATGTAAAATCACATAGAAATTACTATCATCCATGAACAACTGAAAATACTTTTTATAAAACTGAAATTCATTCAGCAATGATGCCTTTAAAAAGCCAAAAAATTGAAAAGTCCTAGCAATTTTGTAAGTGTGGGCTTTTTCATATTAAGTATTGTATTTGTGTGTTTCTGGGATTAGGTTGGATTTTTTTTTTTAATTTACATTTTTTAATAACAGATGCAAAGACTTAGCAGTAAAGGTACATATTTGTGAGTAAACTTATGCTTACTTTCCATTGATGACACCATCTGGATTGAGCATGGGAATAATTTTGAAAATATAAGATTCTCGTAAACATTGGGCACTTGGGTTATTGCTCATAAGGTATTCCAGCGTTCCCTTCATAACCCAGCTTGCATTAGTCTCCCCAGGATGTACACGAGCAGATAGGAAAATATAAGGACGATTCCCTAAAAGAAGTATGCATAGATGTTGCAAAAAAAGATTCAGCCTAAGTAAACCATTTGTTATGTGAGAAAAGAGGCAACAGTCAGTTTCACTTATTACAATGCAAAATACAGTATTTGGGAGTTGAGTATTATTGAGAATCAGTATTATTGATAGAGCTTGCCAGAATATTGTTATATGGATTGCTAATCACAGAACTTTCATAATGGAGCTTTAAATTCAATCATACAATTATACAGTCACAACTAGTTTAAGCTGACAATTATGATATGATGACTTTGATCACTTTTTTTTCAATAGCCAAGAAAAACACTGGGCTGAAGGAACAAAGCAGGAATGCTGTCATAACTAAAGTATTCAAATTGCAGTAGCTTAGATATTGGCTTTGTGAAAGATTTTTTGACAGGCAAATAACCTGAGCATTTGGAGAAAAAAGTTACTCAGAAGTCAGGTATTCTTTTCCGAGAAGTGTTGTCTGCAAAATGTAGCAATTGATTTAAAATGTATAAATAAATATATTATTACATATCCAGATATAAATATCCTTATTTGACTGCCACAAATATTAAATACAAAGCAAATCCTGAATATTAACACCTCTAAATTTAATGAAATTCATTAAACTTATTTTATGATGCACAACAGTTAATATTAATTTTTTTCATACAGAGCTAGTTTTACATTATTTTCAGCTGATGAGAAATAAGAGTCATACTTACTGAACTGACAGATATGTTCATAGTAATTAGACTCTGGCATGGCTGTAATAGTGACTAAGGGACAACTGTTGCCAGCCAGAGTCTCACAGAGAACATCTTGTCGAAAATATATCTGTTGAGGGTTATGCATAGATTCCAGCTTCTGAAGATGCATCTTCATCCCAAAAATAATGAAAAAATACTTTAAATCTTTTACAGTCACATATCACAGTGTATTCCTTCAATTTTTTTGTTGTTTTAAAGTTTGATCATAATTTTGACTATGAAATATCATTCTCTACATCTCTGACTATTTGTCTTTATAAAGTTTGCTTTTCCAACTGCTTTGAGGAAGATGAAGGCACAGAGGGTACTTTATTTTCTACCAGATGATACCATAAGTGTATGTGGAAGGTAAGAACCTCTGCTTCATTAAGGTTATCTGATCAGGGACTTTTCAGTTTTGCACTGAAAGAGTGCACATGGGAGAAGCAATAAACAGGAACAGAGAGAAACAATCCTGGTAGACAAGAAATAACAGGAACGATAGCAAAGATCGAAGTCTCAAGTCTCTAACTGAAGGCCCATTAAGAATCTACAGGCAAAGCCTTGAAGAGGGACACATGAGGGACAAAGAGGAAACAAGAACGTAGGGATTGGAGATATTCAAGGGATGCCTGTGGGATTATACAAAAACTTACGCACCTGATCCCTACAGTCTGCCCTTGGTTATTTCTCAGTGCAGCCTTATTCAAGCCTGTGCATGCAAGTGCTTTGTGGACTAGGTGCAACTAAAAAGACAGGTGTGAGTGGGTTTCAATTAGCAACCGGAGTGAGCAAATGTCTCAGCATCACTGGCTGGAGAAGCCACACCTCTTGGGAGAATCTCTGTGAGTAACACAGACTTTGTGTCCAAAGTGCCAGCTACTTTTGGCAAGCAGAGTTGGTGCCAGCAGCTGAAGCTGTAGGCCATGTACGCACCCTTCAGTCTGCAGCGTCAACAAAAGCAAAATGGTGCCTCGGTGCCAGGTACTGGAGTGGGTAAGGATCTTGGTGTCCAGCCACTGTGGCAAGAACAGTGTGTCCACCAAAACTGAGCTACTAGGGTGAGAAGGACAAGTGAAGCAAGGGAGGGTGTCTTAGTGCCAGCACCTAGAGTAAGGACGAGTTACAAGCCAGTGTGCCTGGTACCAGGTGCTGGGGGCAGACGCAATCATATGCACCTTCCCCAAAGCTACTGTGCAGAAGGGGTGCATGTGCAATTTTCTAGCAAACTTCAAGGTGGACTACCCAGTGAGTATGAGGCCTCATGTAGAGGCAGGGGTATTAAGTGGGCAGACAGTCCATGCTGGCATCTGAGGGAAACCACAAGAGCAGAGTCCATGTGAGACAAGTGTGCAAGTGCAGACACCTGTTTGCTACTGAGCATCAGGCTACACTAGCCTGCAAGTTGGAGTCCTGCACAGCAGGTAAGAGAGACGGAATTCAGGCAGGGATTTGGCACGGATGAGCCATGCCAGTCATCCACAAATGTGCCTGTGCTTGTGATTCTACAGAGAGGGTGGGTGTGTACTTTTACTAGCGAAAATTCTCCAGCAATTCTTACCAGCTGGAGAGGCAAAAGGGACTTGGGTGTCTGCAATTATCTTTTAAGCAAGCCCTGGTAGTGTTATACACAGGTGCTGTTGAAGGCAGCACCTTGTCTGTGCCGGTCTGTGTAGCTAGCCATGCTGGAGGGTGAGAGAAGTGCAAGTGTGCTTGTGTGTCTGTCTGTCTGTCTGTCTGTCTGTCTGTCTGTCTCAATTTGGGGCACACAGACTCACTAGTGGTTGAACTTAAAAGCAAACAGGAAAGCAGCAGCTGCGTCTACCAGCCTGGGACAGAGACTCCAAGGTCTCTTGGCTGGGCTCCAGCAACCAGGCAGGAGGAACTGCCAGGCCCCAGAGCTGCTGAAGGCAGCAGCCTTTTATAACATCTCTTAATAGGTACCACTTCCAAGAGCAAGCATGGTTTAGTAGAGAGCTTCATTCAGTGCTGTTGCACACTGGCCTCTGAATTACCAAGTTCACTTTTATTGCTGCAACAGGAACAACCAACAGACATTCCAGCCAAGAGTTTTGCTTAGTGCTAAAAGCTTCAAAACTCTTCTTAAGCCAATTCATTATCCTAAAAATGTCTCTAATTGTCTTAAATATAGTAACTTGAATAGGTCAGTTATGAAGAGGTATCTGTAGAACAGCAGGATATGAGTCATTTGACCAAAACATAAATGCTTCATCCAATTAGCACTGTTTCCAGTCAATTATGAATTACAATTCCCAGAAAGCCCATTTAGCCTGCAAGTGTCCATTTTATTTTTCCGAGGACCGTTCTTTAAAATAACCCATACTCTTCACCAGTGTAAACACTATTATTTTATGAAAATTCTCCATTTTAAAGAGCATTTTGACCTTTATAAAAATAAATAATTCACTATGAATGCGTACATTTCATATTGCCCAAAAGTACAAATATTTTTCTATGTTACAGATCATAACCTTGTTACCTTTAAAGTTGAGTATGTATATGGATAATGGTATGCAAAGTAGCAGACATCATCTTTATGTTGGAAAGTTACAGTGAATGTAATTGTGTAATAAGATTTTCCTTTCTGGCCTCCAGCAGCAATTGAACTTCTTGAAAAGTGATTCCTAAGAGCAAAATGAAGGTAATAAACAAATCAGATTTTTTTTTCTTTTTTTTTCCTTTTTTTTTTTTTTAATTTTATTTTATTTAGTGATTATTCCTGAATACACATTTTAAGAGCCAGGAAGACTTCTAGTGATTGTATTTTTCTTCTACGTACATCAAGATTCAAAACACTGGTTACCACCCTTTGTAAAGATACTTTATTATAGCAGTGATACACATTCATTCATACTGACCAAGAAGGGTAACGCATGGATATGCTATACCATCTCATCCTGTGTTCCAGGATTGCTGTACAATGATTGCACCACAGAATGTAGACGCCTAATCACAAGCATGTGATCTGTATCACTGGAAGTCACAATTAAGATTTCAAGTAAGCATGCAATATACATTCCCTTAAAAGCTTCTCTGAACACTAAGCAATCTCTGACAGAAGTATAAAAGATAATCAGCTTAAATATTAGCATTATGCTAACAAAATAAGACCCTATTTATTTTGATCACTTCTGTTGTTCTCAATAGTAATTCAGGAACAAAACTCTGCTCCCAACAGAACTACTAAAATAGAATTATCAAACTCAGAAGCAAACATTTCTCCTTAAAAATTGTACCTCGTGTTAATCTTCAGTGTTTGCTGCATGTTTGATTGGTGTACTTACTTATAGTAACAAATATCTGTCCCAACACGAGTCCAACATGGTCGAGAATTTAATGCTTCTTGAACAGAATACATGAGGGGCTGCATACCTTGAAGAAAAATTACATCTCACTTTAATACATAACATTAAGCATCAAGATCTTGGCACTAACAGACCACATCGACACTGCGAGTTTCCAAACTACCTATACTCATTTACTCACGATCATAGAGTATATTTCATAAATGACTGGGTATTGTACACTCCTTCAATTAGCTGACAAAATATTCTTCCCCCCCTCTTCCCTCATAACATCCTAATTTTCAGAAAATAATAAGTTAAAGGAAGAAAAAATGAATCAGACCCACGGCAGACAAAAATGAATGTTTAAATGAAAGCTGTGGTAAGCATGAATAGTAATCTACAAGAAGCCTTGGGTCCCACTCCATCCAACTCACCATTACCAAAAAACTTCAAAGAGAATATAAAAAGTTGATACTACCCATTCACGTGGATAGCTGGAAAATAATGTTTCAAGACAATTATGTATTTTTTTAAACAGTAACTCTTTAACATTTGTATTTTTTTGAGAATATATTTAATGTGAATAATTAATATGACGTTAGAGTAGGAAATAATACATATTAATTGAACATTATTTACTAGTTAGATAGTTAGCCAAATCCATTTACTGATTCTGTGTACTTAAACAAAACCAAAAGTAACTATAAAGTAAGTATATGCAACATATGAATGAAGATCTAAGGTAAGTGATGAAGATTAGTAAATAATTTAAAAGCATCTTATTACTGGCCAAACTAACTGGTATTCTTGGATTTTATCAATGTGAATTGCACAGTTATGACAAAGAAGAATACAGTGTTACTCTGTCCCAAGAGTTTGAGGTTGGGGTGGGGAGAGGGGAGCTTCTCCTCCTCCTTCGTAAGGACAAATACCAGAAAACCCAGCCAAAAAAAAAAAATTGGGGGGGTGGGGGGAAAAAAAAAAATAATCACAAACTGAATGGTTTTAAGCTGAATGACACACACACACCAGACAAAGTGGAAGACAGGAATATTCACTAAGACAGTACTTTTGCATGAGGTACAAGCAGCAAGCACTACTCGCTGGAGACTGCAAGGGTCACATACGATGCCCAGCATTTCAAAGGAGACTTACTTTCCCTTCTCAAATAATGTGCCTCTCTTCCAATCAATAAGACAATACAGTTTGAGAATGTCTCCGCTTACTTTCACATCTGAAAATACACCTCTATTCAGAAAGGGATTAATGATGACACCTGTCATTCTTCCTGTGCTTGTGTGGATCAACAGGCTTTCGTATTTACCCCCCTCTCCACCACCACCCAATGAATGGTCTTAGGACAAATTTTAGCTGCAGCCATCAGTAATTTTCTTCTGCTTTTGCCTCCCTTACAACAAAACTTCATTTTAAAAACTGACAGCCATTGTTTTAAGGTACTTTTTTTCAACTGAAACTTGTCAAAACATTTTCTAGTAATGCTATTAAAAAAGAATCTGATCTGACAACATGAATATACCGCTGATCTCAGGGCGGAGGAAAGGAAACAGCTGAGCTGTCTAATACAGACATTTTTCTGCGTATTTCTTCTCAAAGTATGGGAAATGTATCTTACCGTAGTTAAACTGACTGTTCGACTTTTCACAGTTGATGATGTTAAACCGGTAACCAATGCCAGTTTTCATTCCACCGACTTCAAAGTAAAACCACTGATGATAATGATTGCTATTTATATCCGAGTTCAGAATTAGATCATACTCGTTTCTAAAGATTAACAAAACCAAATAAATCTTTTTTTAAGAAGCAGAAGTAAAAGGCTTTATGTGTGGAAAAAAAGAGTTGAAATATCTTACTTTCTGATCTGAATAACTTTGCGCAGGTTTCCAGATTCAAATTTGGAATTAAACTTCAAAACATCTGCTTCCTCTGCTACTAAACAACTGTGAGTAGAAAAAGAAAAGGGACCAAAATGAACAAACTTAAATAAAAAAACTCATTAAGTTTATTTTAGCCCTAACTAGGTAATTCAAAAATTATTTTGAACCTTCCTCTAAATACAGCCTGGATAGCAGAAACACTGTTACATTAGATTAAACATTCACTGAAGTCCATCATAATAGTACTGCTTTAAATATTACAAATCATATCACAGAGAAAGTAAAACAGGCTTAGTGTATTCACTGAATATTGTTTTCAGAAGGGTAAAAACTTACCTCAAATTGTCAAGGTCATAAACAACTCTGTCTATAATATCATTCTGATGAATCAGTCTTTCAATATCTTGAGATATTTTTGTCCTACAATAAAAAGCAGAGTTCTCATTTAAATTGTTGAATACTGTTTCCAATTACAAAAGAGGAACTGCCGCATACAACGAGAACAACAAAAGTTGATAAGAAGATAGTGAGACAGATTTTCAGAGAGATCTCAACATCACCCCCACTTATGTGCACTGTAAGTGTTCTTAAGTTTAAACACCTGCATTCACAGCTGACTGAGTCCACTATTTGTATGTGAGGGAACTGAGTTTTCATGCACACAATCCACTGGGTTTTATCTTATGCAAAAAAATGCACCGTTTCATACTTTATAGTAGAAGCACAAATTACTCAAACATTACTTATGTTAATGCTTTAATCCAGGACAGCACTTTATAACATTAGTAACTTAAATGAATCCTACTATAACTAAAGAGTTTTAGAGAGTAGGTTGTACAGTGAGTGTATTAGTGCACTAGCTTTTCACCTCTGGAGATCTAGGTTCATTTATCGACTAGGTAACAAGTAAGAGTGAATTTGGTGGTCAGCCAAATGTCAGGTGTATGTTTATCCAGATCATAAAACCATTGCACAACTGGCAGTATCTAGGTCCTGGTTTGGAAAAGTAAGAATGTGTTGCAGTTCAAGAATGAAATATAGTGGCAGAGCTGTGTGGAAAAGCTTGCACAGCACCTGCAATAAGAAGAAAGGAGGCAGATTAACAATGAATAATACAAGAACAGAGCAGCAAAGCACATTCAGACTGGAACTTCTCCATTTAATTAAAATAAACATTGTTAACAAATGATAAAAAGAAGGTAAGTGCACAACTCCAGTGCTTCTTATTAAATTAAAACTGGAAACCAAGTCAGAAGTCTAATGTACTGACAAAATTGTAGAGGCTGACTCACCACAATCTATCTGATCAGGTTCAGCTCAGGGCAGAACTAAAGATTTTTGATCTTGCACTTGATCTTACAGAACTCCTTAGATCTCAGTGTGCCTCAACTCTAAAGGGTCATAATACTTCCCATCATCCCAGGAGTTTTGCCAAGACAAAATCCATTAATATTAGGCATTCAAAACCCATAGTAATAATCAATGTAGACAAAAGAAAAGAAGAAATGGTATTCAAGATGCACATGAAAAGGAAAAGCAGTAGCTGACATTTTCAGGTTCCAAAAATCAAGATGAAAGAGAAGCTATTTAAGATAATTAAATGAAAAAATATAAAAAACCCCACTGGTTTGATGTGGAGCTCTGTGTTTATAGATTAGTCCTCTGTGGATCCTGATTTAACTGGTAATCACTTCTAGGTGTGAGATGATTAGAAAAAATTAAAGTGTACAGCAAAAAACAACCTAAAATTTCAGGAATGGAAAAAAGTAGGAATTTAAACCCAAACATATAATTTTCTTCCCTAAAAGGTAGAATAATATAAAACACTTCAGTTATTCTCAATGACATTTTTCCAAACAATAATAATTGGTTAAGACATTTCGTGAAAATTACATGTTACTAAATGTAAATGAAAAAGCAAAGGCACTCCAAGGCACAAGTTCAAAAACATTGCAACTCCTAGCATATTGCAAGACTAAAAAAAAAATCCCACATCACATCTGCCTAATAAAAGTAAAAAGAAAACCCACAAATGCCCCACCTCAGCTCTTCTCAACATTTTCTGATGTTACAAGGATGTATTAAGGCAACCATTTGTTTCCTAAAGACTTAGCTGAAAAACAGTAACTAACTGCTTACGCTGAAAAGAACATAAAGCCCACTGAATGCCAAAAGTTCAGACACAGCTTTGTAGAAGACTGAAAAGCTTCTGCATGTCTCCTACCAAATCAATTTTCACCAGCTTCCTATAAACTATAAATTCCTAAAAAGATTAAGCCCTTTATAAACAGGTTCCATTCTCAGAAATTTGTCATATTGCAGTAATGAGACTGAGTCATTTGTAGAAAACTGAATTATTGGAACAGCATACCTTAAAAAGGTGATGGAGATTTTTTATTCAAGTTTAGCAATATTATCTGATACTTCATTCTTGTTTCACATAAGACCTAAAAAAGTTACTTTCAACTTAGAAGATACAACAAAAATAAGAGATTTTTAAGTTAAAATAAAATATACTCTAGACTTACCTTCATGGTTTAGAAATCAGTTTTATGTATAAACACTCATGGGTTTACAGTTAAAAGCCAGAATTAATAGTGCTCTATATCTAAGAAGAACAAGCATCAGAATGTCTAATTCTATCTGGCTTCGCTCAGTTTTACTCAGAATTATTAAGTACTACAAAACCATCATGACAATTTGCAAGATTTTCTTAAAATGCAGTTCTTAGGTAATTTCTGACTAAAGGCTATCTCTCATCTATATCACAATCTTTCTAAAAAATAAGCTTATAGGGAAGATTCTTCTCTGCCAACACTGAATGGTGCTTCTAGTAATGGTATATTTATTATATCATTAGTGTTTCATCAGTTGGTCATTTCAATAGAAAGATCACTTTTTCATGACACATGTGAAACAGGTGAAGGATTTTAATTAGACAACCTAAAGATACTTCATCTCTTAATCACTCTAATACCTAAATGTAAATATGAAGAATCTCATAAAATTGGTTAAATTTATAAAGCTGAAAGCATTCAATCTAATAATTAAGCAAGTGGCAAGGTCTCATACCTACTCTTACACGTTCTGCTAACATGTTAATCTTTTAGAACTTACTATGCATATGAGCCAGCTCTTCATACTATCCCTGCAAATTATTCTTAAGAGTCACATCACCCTCCATCATCTTCTATTACCTCTTAGTGAAGGCAGAAATGAGTGTGTTGATGCATTGTTTTTTGCAGTTTATTTTTTATTCTGTATTTATTGTGTGTCATTCTGTAGGAATGACACAAACTGCACCTTCATCCTTTGTTACCTCTAAAATCTGTTATACTGCAAACACTAAAAACAAACACATAAGTGTATTTATTTCTTAATCTTTCCCACTACATTTTCCTGAAAGATAGCTTTGTTAGCAAAGAGCTGAAATATCTTTAAACTATTAACTGTCCTATCTTTGTTAAGACCTGAAGGGACCATACAGTTAGGTTGGTTGGTTGGTTTGTTGGAGTTTTTGTGGGTTGTTTTGTTCTTTTACAAACTGCAAAATTTAGATGGGCAGCGAGAAGGCAGAAAGGGAGACTATAAATTAAACTTGGATTGAAACTGAATTACAGAATTAACAATTACGGAATCAGATTGTGCTCTTGTTTACGGCTCTGCACTGACCAATGCGTACTCACCTGCTTTCAAACTGCTTTTCACTGAAATTAAGTTTAGATGCCAAAGTAAACATTATATATGTGCCTGTTAATCTCACCCTAAAGATTGTTTCTCAAAAGAATGAAAACAACAACAAAAAATGAGTGTGGTAACTCACCTCTGCACCCCATATAGCCTTTCCAGAATAGGCTCCTTAAATGGGGGTGGAATATGGCCAAAATAATCTGGATAGGCCACTTCTGAATATTCAGGAATAGACTTTGTGGTTTTTACCATTTCAATATAAAGATCACAGTCATGAACTGGTGATACATCAGAAACTTCAAGCATAACTTGTTCCCCTGATGAACTAGATCTGGAATCTTCCTCCTCTGAATCCACTCCAGTGCAGCAGAGTTTTCCCAGGTGGACAGATGATCCGTCAAAGAGGCTACTTCCACAGGCTGAAACATGTTCACAAGGTTTACTACAAGCAAGTGTGGTAAGGCTAGTTTTGTTTTCCTTCGTTATTACACATGCTGTACCATAACACTGATCATTTTTTGCACTGTTCTGCAAACTCATTCTGTCTAAGCCTTTCACAATTTCTTGGCTTAGACACTGGCAGGATGGAGATAGGTTTATTTGATCATTTTGCTGATGTAAACTACTGTCTTTGATACTCTCTTTCTTTGGTAGTTCCAGAAAGGCTGGCCTTCTATTGTATTCCTCTGTCAATAAAGGATTGCTCTCCTTTAAAGCAACTCCTTTTGTTGACTGTTTTGCTTCAGCAGAGTGCTCCTCTCCTGCTGTAGGAACAACAATAGGTCCACTCAGATTTGCATCAGGTACAAAAGGCTTTGGTTCCTTGGAAACTAAGTCACATTCCTTGAAAAATAAAAGAGAAAAATAATACAACTACTTAACAAAAACAAAAACAAAACCACCCAAAAAACCAACCAAAAAAAAAAAAAAAAAAAAAGGTAAACCATTCCTAAAGTTTCATTTATATCTTTCATCGTTTCTGAGATATGCTTTGCAATAGTCCAAATAAGTGTAATTTAAAAGATGACAGTTATTACGTTTTAAACTTACAGAAACCTAGCAATGAAGTTTCAGCTTTTACAAGAAGACAGTGTCAAAGCGATAAACAAGTACTTCATCAATATCAAATTTTCATCTCAATATTTTAACCAACTACTTTAAAGAGGTGCGCAGCACCTATGGAAATACCTAATACAATGAATCTTTGTCAAAAATTCTATCTCCTTGCTTACTTTCTGCTGTATGCCATAATTAGACATCAGAAAAGTTTTCCCTTGTATCTGCCTGCAGGCCCCTTCTCACTCAGATTAAAGAAACTCATAACATTTAACTAACTATTTAGCACTCTCATATGCAGACTCTTGTCTTTTGGCTAGAGGAACTATCCACCCAAAAAAAAAAAAAAAAAAGTCGAAGTGTATTCCAGAGACAACCCATCATGATGAGAAATGCCCTGGGAATCATATACTTTACCTGAAAGTTTTCTGAAAGTTCTGGAAAGAATTGTTCGTACATTTTCAGTTCTTCTAAGGCTCTTCCCAATTCCTGTCTAGGTTTCAATTTATTAATATCAGTCTCAATATCATCATTCTGAAAGAGCACCAGAACAAATTAATCTTGCATCCAGAATTAATAAACTTCTAAAATAATTATATGTATCTTTTACTCCTGACATGGCAGTGCTTTAAAAGCTAAATATCGCGCTTTTAAAACTGCTGAACACCATGAAGGTTTAAGCAGCTCAGTTTTATTAGTATGCCAAAGCCTCTATTTCAACAGAACTATTACAAACATCTCCATTTTCTTGCTGTCATCCAAACGTATTAAGCACGGACATCAGACTACATGAGATATGTGCATAATCCAACTATTGCAGCCTCGAATGTGAAGATTTCATCTGACTGCAGTGACAAAGGAGTAAGTGCTTCTGTAAAAGATATTCCCTTCATAAGGGCTCATGACAGCCTTGAATATAATTTGTCATCCCAGTCCATGGACAAACAATTCAGTTAACTCCTGAATGTATGCAACATAAAAATACAGGATAAGGCAGTTCTGACTAAGTGTCCTTTGATGTCCTGATTGGCAGCAAAGACTTTCCAAAGTGATACAACAGTGCAAGGTCTGGTCTCTACCTCTACAGTTGGATGAACTTCAACGTTACCTTGCTAAAACACTGACCTAGTCAATCCCAGTCCAGAATGATGGAAAAAGTTAGAGCAGCTCCTACATACTGAGCATCTTAGGTGGGAAGAGCAGGCTGAGAGAAATACAAGTTGTAAAGAGAATACTGCTAAGAGTTTGCAGTTCTGTTCCACTGTACTCATACCAAGTGTGAAGCAAACAGGTTTTGATAAAAATCTTGAAACAATCTGAACAATAAATGCTGGTAATTTCAAGAAACACACACCTTTCTTAAATTTCAGGAACTTTTTTAATTTTAGAAGCTGCCCTGAAAACCTCCTCAAAGTCATTTTAACACTGAAAACATAGAGCTGTATGCATGATTCAAGCAATTTAAAAAGCAAAAACAAAAACCTGTTTTTCCCTGGTTAATTTTTTCTCATACCAACCTTGAAATGTTGGTCCTTGTCATCCTCATTTTCAGTTTCAATTTCTGATTCTGTTTCTGCATCATCGTTATCATCACTTTCATCTACTACATCATCCACTGTGATAGAAAAAGTTTTAAGGCAGATTATACACTTAATCTAATACATATGTTAAAAAAAAAAAATTCTATGTTCCCGGTTTATTTTCTTTTTTACTTGTCACTTGAAAAAAATCAATGTGAAAACCAATGAGTAAATATTAATTACTATTACCAGATTTACAAAAAAACCCAAAATGCTTATTTGACAATACTGCGGACTCAATTTATTACACTTCCATACAGTTTTCAGTCAAAACAAAGCTGTTTGGTTTAAACAAGCAAAACAAAAATCAAAGAATACCCAACACCCAAAAGAACCCCCAGCAAGTCCAATGGCAAGATGGCCATTAAAAATACTTTAAAATGTGGATGTGCCAAGAATATCTCAGTATGGCTTGAGGACAGCACAAAATGAGAGAGCTCTCACGTCTTTTCCCAAAGTAAGTAATACTAACCACATCCAAAAATAATTATGTCTTAGCAGCTTTCAATCATACCAGCTGGTATTGACCCAGTATCAGGGGACAGTGGGACAAAGCACCCTCTTCACCTTTTTTGTCTTGCTTAAATGGGGCCTAGTAAGGAAAATACTCAAGAACAGTAGTCACTGCAGTTACTTAGTATGACACGTTGGGAACCAAATTTTACCCCCAAAACATACAGCCAGATGTTATTTTTCTAGATGTGGAACTATTTGCACACTAATGACTAATTTCTACTTGAGTTAGAGACCAAGTACATTGAAGGATCTAGGACTTGCTCTTTCTTTAACAAAGAAAAACAAGAAGCAAACTAACTGTTTACATTACTGATGAGAATTGAATTAACTCCCTAATATGTGAAATTGGACATTAACTGGTTGTTCTGGCAGATATTCTGCTTACTAGTGGCAGATTTTATCTTTTTCTAGAAAGCCCGTGCAGTTTGAATGCTGGGGGTTTTTGTTATGTTTTCTGAGAGTGTTGTCCATGCAGGAAATTTGCTGGTTGTCAGTAAAAGGCTCACTGGGATGTTTACAAATTATACTGATTTTCTAGTGTATTCAGAATGATTACACCTATTGCTTTTACAATGCTGATTATACAATATTATACTTTTAATAAACTCAGAGCGGTACCCACCCCAACATACTACTGTATGTCTTCTGGTATAGAAGTTTTCCTTAAAAAGAAAATCCTACGTATCCTATTTCCTTAGGTATTTCACTTTTTTGATAGGTAACCAACCTATTGAAAACCTCAAATTATTAGTAGTCTACTTCAAAATACATATTATGGAATACAAAAAAATACTGTATTAAGCAGGGGCTTAATTTCTGTGAATTTTGGAACACACTTCTAAATATATTTTCAACTTTGAAGACAAAACATAAACTCTAAATTCCTGCAGTTTGAGTCTGACCCATATGAGCTGGGTCAGACTCAATCAGAAAGCTGTCTTCTTTCAGACTTACCACATTTGTTTCAGGAGATATTGTGAATAAGAAAATACCAAAAAGTCTGACTTTGCCTCTTTATTTTAGACTAACTTTCTGACAGCAACTTCATCAGTTGCTTACCCAGGTACCAAGCTGTTTCACCATATCTGAAAATCCATTAAACATTAATTATCTAAAAATAATGAAAGGTGCTCACATATGGATGAATCTATTTCATACAAAGCAGCATATAAATGCTTTGCAGGCAAGTGTTGCCTAAGAGGCTGCAACAATCCAAGAAAGCAGCTTTACTTTTTTTATCATACAAATGAAGTAATAACCACAATAAATTAAAAAACAGTGCTTCAAACAGTATATGTTAATCAAAACTCACTACATCCATTTTATCAGACTAACAGAAAGAAATCAAGGAATATACACGCCTAAAAATTGGAATGTACACTACATTACACATCACATGGGAGAATGTATATGATAAGTGAGTTAAAAAGAGATCCCATTTAAATTTGTAGGCTAGTATGTACAGCCTACACTTCAGAGTTTGATGAAAATCACATTTTAGTTCCTGTTCTATTTTTTTGTCTCTCAGAAACACAACCACATACGTGTGGACAAAATTTTCATCAGTTAAAACTTCACGTTAGAAATCAGTGCTCCACACTAACAGCCACAGACTCTTTGCTATCTGAGAAGTCTCAGAGTCCAAGTTTTAGTGGAGAACACCAATATCTGCAATTGATTCCACCTTACACAAAGCAATGTTAGACATACTCAAAGACAAAATATTACAAAATTACCATACCATCAGGAGGCAAATTGTACAGCTGAGCCACAGGACCACTGGCAGGAATAACTGGGAGTTGGAAATGGAAAGCACTTTTAATAGTTGGTAATGGAAGACGATTTTTAGGAAAACATTTTCTCATTATTAGGCTGGATGTGTTCACAAGGGGATCAAGAGTTCTTACTGCAAGGCACTCCTATTAACAGGAAAATAATGAAGAAAAGAGAAAAGAATCTCTCAGACTAATAGTCAAACTCCATTTGTTTTACAGATTTCTAGAATTCACTTACATTATTTGTTTAAAATAATTTTTACTAATGTCTTCGTTGAAGGCCAGAAGAATTTCAACCAGCTCAAATTCATTTTTAAAATCTTAAACTTCAAAATTAAATTACACTTTTAAAAATCGAGATTCATAGCCCCTCCCAGAGATAAATAATAGCAAATATTAATTTAATTCTCTACTCTTTCATTCCACTTTAGTCAAGTACAGAAAATAATCCTTAACCCCATAATCAGGTATGACCATGAATATCATAGAACTATGACACATCTGAGGTAAAGATCTGTTTCTTAAGTCAAGGAGGCAAAAACAACACCACAAAAATCCAACCGAGATGAACTTACTTGTGAGGTGTTATAAAGAATTTTCATCCCGTTGGCATCAATGAATGCTTTTCTTCCCAATTTGATGTTTGTAACACTTTTAATGCACTGTAAAACACCTTTACGTATCAGCATATATCTGTGTCGACTATCATGACGGTGCCAATCAACATAAATCGTTAAAAGCACCTGAACATATCCTCTGTCTACTGCTCTCCTGGCATTTGTTTCTTTATTAAAAAAAAAAACAAAAAAACAAAAAAACAAAAAACAAAAAAAAAAGTTAGGAAAGAAAATTAAAAATTGCTTTGTTTCATTTAAAGTCGTAATTTTTTCATTTAAAGTAGTATTTTAGTCATGCTTAGCAGTTTTGCATCAACCTAAACAGAAATTACTGAATAAATGAGGCCAGGAGTCTACACTACATTCTTCAGAATAACATATTTTCTCAGCATATCTATCCATACACGCTGTGTAGGTAGAAGATCTGAAACAAATGTCTTAACACTCATAATTCATACAGTTTTGCAGCAACTATCACTCATATTTAGTAAAATCAAAATACCTCTACCCGAAATACTGGGTAACGGTATGACAACTGGTTCTACACACCAGAGATTAGTGGTTTCATGAAAAGATTTACTTATATAAAGTGCAAGAAGTTGCAATGTCAAAACCCCTCAGGACTAAGTAAGACCTTGAAATAAACGCACAAGACTTCCTGTTTGAAAGACACAGTTTTTCAACATTTATTTTCTTTCCCTAATATTAAAATTTAATTGCCAATTCACAGAACAGAATACTGACAATAATTAGGAAGTATTTCTTTCCCTAAATTTCCCAAGCAGAAAGCCCAAAATTAGTAAATACACAAATCTGTAAAACCAAGGTATCACACTGATCAAACATGAAAAAACTCAGCACCCTGTAATGATCGGTATAGAATTTTACTGTCATTTGTCTGAAATGGCTTTCTGCAAATCTAATCACACATCAGCTCTTATTCAACTCCACTAAAATTAGGAATGCTGTAGCTCTTATACAACTGTTTAGAGAGAAAGACATTTTAATCCCTGACAGTTACAATGCTGGTGCAGAATCTGACGAGATGATATTTGTCAGGATCCCTTGCTGCCAGCCAAGATAGGTAATGTCTTGGAACAGACTTTTGATCTATTACACTTGGTTCCACTTCATGAGCATCACTGACAGACTTGTCATTAAGACCCAAGACCTAATTACTCAGAAAGGTACCTGAAGAAACCCTGTATTTTCCCCTGCCATCCAACAGATATTTTCAAATGTATGTTATAAAGATGATGCATGGGAGTTAAGCTATAGATCTGTTCCTGAAGGGCACTGAAGAGGCCAATGACTGTAAAAGGCTATTTCTCCACCTTATATCCAGATCAGTTCTACAGAATCAGCACAGACTTTCTGCTGCATAACTGAAGAAACAGTAACTGATTTTTAAACATATGTGTATATAACACAGAAATATTAAAGCACCGGGGATTGCAGATAAAACTGTAGCCTTATTTCTAAATTTCCTAGCCTTGATTTTATTTTGGCCACAGATTTAATATTATTTTTACTCTGCATATATATATATACATACACATATATCTCAACTAGACAAACAGTTTCTTGTATTCAAACACTTACTTGATTTTAGCAATGCAGCAAGTGTGTCTAAAGCAACCCTGTCAACATAACAAGAAAAGTCAAAACAGCAACCAACCAGTAAGCTTAATCTACAACACTGTAAAGCTATACAAAATATTTACTGCTAATCGATGGTTTAGCATCTATCCTCATGTTTTCCTGGTTGCACAGACTTTGCTTTTAAAATTTCATTTTACTAAAATATCATGCATCTCTGCTACTACTGAAGTCCTATGGTGAACTTTAAAAATATCAATGCAATGACTATGGTTATACAAACTTTGAGCCCTTGCAAAAAATCACCGTGACAATGTAACGTTTATGAACCATACTAAGTGGATGAGATACTTCTGAAAATCATGTCTTTATGTAAGCAGCAGAACAAGTACTT